>NC_056731.1:1550839952-1550853243 GCF_019279795.1 Protopterus annectens | reverse complement strand
GTGGCACTGGAAAATAATTTTCTTGGGTGGCAAAAGCCAGGGTACCTTTTTGGCTGGGCTTGTATAGGCCCCAGAGCCGATAGCCTAGTCCCTACCTAAGAACCTATGAACCTATTAATTCTTAATTACTTTGCACCACAACTACATCGATATTAAATGTAGTATTAGCCTAATTTCTTTTCACCAAGCAACATTGTGAAAAATGAATGATGGATTTCATGTGAAAGCTGGAAGAATAAAGATGAATAAAATGTTTTCACCAGTATTTCTGTAGCTGAGATTTTGTGACTTATTTACAAAAAATAAATGCTAATAAGATATAGTGAGGTTGTACTAATAATTTGTTTCTCATTAAAATCTTCAGGATATAGCCAATGATATTTATAAATGAGGCAAAAAGACAAAACAACTGAATAATTTTAAACTGTGACAGATATTTTGCTATCAATAGCTGATTATCTCAGATATTTTGTATCAGATTAAAGTGCAGATTTAAAATGAATCCGGGGAAAAGAAACATTTGTGTATTTGCATCTTATTTCATATTCACAACAAACTTGTTGCTCGTTCTGTTATGAATCAAGATGAACAGGCAGGGTAGTTCATTTACATGCTTTATTATTAGAAACACATCAGGATGGATAGCAGCAACATAAAATATAAACAAACTGATTGACTAACAGACCATTACATACATGCTTGCTCACATCTCAACAGCTCTCTACAAAATGGCAGTCTGGCTCGCACATGCTCAGTATTTATAAACTTGTGCAAGCCCACGAAAAGCTTCTTAAAGGTATATATGCATACTGATCTACAGCCTCCCTCTTTAGTGAATTGCCCACAATAAAATGACATTTGAAAAGGGCATGCAATTATACAAATACTAAGAAATAAAGACAACATTCATGTCCAAGTTGCCATGTATCTGCAACATGGTCTGGAAATGCAACCTGATCTAGTGGTATAGCAATTAGAACTGGGTTTAGCAACAGGGTCAGTCATTGGTGAACAATCTATTTCAGGAGTGCTGTGAATCATCTCAGGAACAGGAATATTTGCTGGAATGTCCTCTGGAACTGGAACACTGGATAACTCACTCTGAGATCTATAGTCTTTTTCACAGGCAAGATGCTGTGATACAGGCTCTGACACCAGTACCAAATATTTCTGATTCCACCTACATTCTCCTCCTTGTGAATCCACAATGTACGATCTCAGCCCTGGGCATGCACTTTTCACAACTCTAATCCAATTAAAACTTTTGGACGTCTTCATTCTCACTATCTCCCCTTCTCTTAATGGATTAAGTGGTTTGCTGGACATATCATAATAGAGCTTTTGGGACAAATGCCTTTTCATGAGTTGAGCTATCACTGCTTTGTTGTTATTAGCACAGAGAATCAACAAATTGCTACTTATTGGTAGTATGGTTCTGGTTTGTCTCGATAAAAGCCTTTGCGCAGGTGAACCAAGATGTTTATCACGAGGAACATTTCTGAGAGTCAAGAGATTCAGAAAAACATCATTATTTGTCTTGCTTCAACTTCTCTAGTAACTGTTTCACACTTTGAAATGCACATTCTGCCAAACCATTTGACTGTGGGTACTCAGGGCTACTCATAACATGAATAAAGTCCCACTTTTCAGCAAATCTCTTGAACAGCTGGCTTGTAAACCATGTACCATTGTCAGAAATAACTTTGTGCGGACTACTGTTGACTGCAAAATGACACTTTAACTTAGTAATGACAGTATTGGACACTAGATTATGAAGTAGGTCAATCTCAAACCAATTTGAATAAGAGTCTACTAACACCAAATAATGTTGACCATTCCATTTAAAAATGTCTGTAGCTACTGTTGACCAAGGTAGTTCAGGAATCTGGTTTAGGTGAAGTGGTTCTTTCTGTTGATGTGGCTTAGTACTATTACATACAGAGCAAGATGAAAGTACTTTATCAATGTCCCTTGACATAGAAGGCCAAAATACTAGTCCTCTTGCCCTTCTTTTGGTAAAATCAGCTCCTGGGTGGCCACGATGCAAGATGGTAATATACTCTTGTTGCAAAGATTTTGGAGCAATCACTTTTGGACCTTTCATGATGATACCATTGTCAAACAAAATCTCATCTCTGTAAGGAAAATATGTTTGCAGATCATGAGGTAAACAAGATTGCTTTGACAGCCATCCCCAACTGACAAAGTGGTTGAGCTTCTGAAGAACTGGATCTGAGGCTGTGTGACTTCTAAGCTCATCAAGATATGTGGAAGAAAAATTACATACTTCCATGATTTCAAAATCAAGTTGCTCATTTTCATTCTTTTCAATGGTATTTCTGGGTGATCTGGATAAAGTATCAGCAGGATAAAGAAGTTTCCCTTTGGTGTAGGCAAGATTGAAATTATACTTTTGCAATTTCAACATCACGCATTGTAATATGGCTGGAGCTGCATGTATAGGCTTTGTCAAAATAGTGGCTAGAGGTTGGTAATTTGTTTCAGTCTGAATTGGGCAGCCATAAATATAAATCATGCAACTTCGAGCATGCAAACAGAATTGCAGAAAGCTCTTTCTCTAGCTGTGCATACTGCATCTCGGTTTGGGTTAGAGTTCTGGATGCATAGGGTACTGGTCTACCTTCTTGAAGAATGACTGCATCAAGACCAAATTTCAAAGCAGCACAAGAAAGAGTTACTGGTTTGTGAACATCATAGTATCTGAGAGTTGGTGGACTAGCAATTCTCAGTTTTAGAACTTCAAATACTCTTTGGTGTTGTTCTGACCAGGATACATCTTTGCATGTCAACTCTCTGAGCAGTGCTGAAAGTTGGCTCAAGTCTGGAATGAACTTGCCTTGGAAGTTAACCATGCTAGGAAAATGTTGTAGGGCTTGAAAATTGTCTGGAACTGGCATCTCAAGAACTGCTGTTTGCCATGAAGGATCTGGTTGTAAGCCTGAGCTAGTAAACAAATGGCCAACATGAGTAACTTCTCGTAGCCTGAATTTGCACTTCTGAGGTGCAGCTTAAGATAACCTTCACGTGCTCTTTCCAGAACTTTCTTGAGGTTTCTGTCATGCTCGGCTTCACCATTACCTCCTACTAGAATACCATCTACTATAATAACACACGGATAACCTCAAAAATTTGTTTCATGGCACACTGAAAGACTTCAATGGCAGAATTTATTCCAAATGGCATTCTCAAAAATCTGTACCTGCCAAAAGGAGTACTGAAAGTGGTTAGCAATGAAGCAATGAGGATTTTCTGTCAAGCAAAATTTGCCAAAATGAACTCTTTACATATAAGACAGACAAATCAGTGATATTTGACACAAGAGCACTGACTTCTTCGACTGTACTCATTGGATGATGAGGTCTTTTCAGTGCTTTGTTCAAATCTCTTGGATCAATGCATATTCTGATATCATCTGAGCTTTTCTTATGAGCTACTGCCATGGATGATACCCATTCATTTGGTTCATCAACTGGACAAATCACATCTTACTGCACCATTTTGTCTAGCTCGGCTTTGACTCTGCTCTGCATAGCTACTGGAACTTTCCAGGCAGGTCTGACAACTGGGCTGACTTCAGGGTCTAACATTATGGAGTACACAATTGGGAGTTTGGCTAGTTTGTCTTCGAAAAGATCAGTATAGGTAGAAAAAATAGACTAGGCAAAATTAGAACATTGATCTTTTAAGCTGACATGGTGGACTTCCTTATTAAATGAAAGTAGTCCCATTTTCAAACTGTCTCTGAGGCTTAATAGTGGCTGTACGTGCCTTTTGACCACATAAAATTGCAAGTCATAGCTCTTCCTAGCAGAGTAACATGAAGGCACTAATGAGCCTTCAGTTTGAATTCCTTCACCCCCATAAGCAACAAGCTTTGCACACTTTGTCAAATCAAGCTTCTCACCAGCACATACTCTAGCAAATGTTTCTGTTGACATAACATTTGCATTTTGAACCTGTGTTAACTTTGTGCTCTATGGGTCTTCCATTTATCCGAACAGTACAAAACACTCCATTCTTTGTCCATAAATCTACTGCATTAACTGTTTCATTAAGCACAGACACACCATCAACGTAAAAAGTAGGGTCACAGCTTTCTAATTGATCAATTTGTCTCTTTGAATGTTATCTTTTAGTAAAAGATTTACAAAATCTTTGGAAATTATTTCACTCTTTGCATCTGTGGCATTGCTGACCAAAAGCTAAGCACTTTTCTCTTTCAGATGTGATTTTCACCATAATTACGACAGTTGACTATGAGACTAGGTGAAGGCACATACTTTGTTTGCTGACTTACCCTTGTGCTTCACTGAGACTGTACGTGCTCTGGAATTTGTTAGAAAGCCACAAGGTTTACCAGGGACAGTTACAGTTCTCAGTTGCTGCCATGTGCTTGGGCCTGTTTCTTTTAACCACATGCTGCATACTATCAACATGAGCCCTAAAAGATACTGGAAACATTCATTTCTCATTTGTAAGCATATTTCAGTGCTTTTCTGTGAGCTCATATATTTGACAAATCTCAATGGCCTTATTCAAAGTTAAATCACTGTCACGAAGCAAAATCTTTCTCACAGCATCATCTTTAATACCACACATAAGTCTGTCTTTTATCAACTCAACAGTTAAATCACCATATCTGCATGTTTCAGCTTTGTTTCTCAAGTCAGATATATATGCTGCAAAAGTTTCACCAGGCTTTTGATCCCTTGTAAGAAATAAGTGCCTTTCCATTGTAATATTCATTTGGGGGTTACACATTTCTCTAAATTTACATTTAAAGCACTTGGTGTCTTCCCTTGATTCAGCTGGTACCACTGTATGGCAGTTTTCCCTCCTCCTGCAAACACAGCAGGTGCATACACAAATGAACACTATCTTTCTATGGCTTCTGAACGAGCTAAATTAAGCATAATAAATGTCTTTGTATGTCCATCTTTATCAGAAAATGCTGCTTGTATGAAAATATCATACTCTTGCTCAAACACTCTCCAATTCTCTGCAATATTATTATCAAATTAAAGTAGACCAGGTTTTCAAAATCCTTCAGCCATGCCAACAAAGTATGCTTGAACATACTGCAAATATGGCCATTGTAATTATGTATGAACATGCACACACACCAGGTACTTGTAATAACTTTGAAATACACAATAAACTCTTCGAAATAATGTACTTTATGAAATATGCTTTGAAATGGCTATATTTTGTGAAATAACTGCACTGTAATACTACACAAACTTGCAAACACTTTGTATACCTCGGATATCTTGAATAGCTTTAATTAATGTGAAAAAGTATCACCTAGTGAAAAATGTGGTTGTTTTTCTTATTTTATATATTCTATGTGATTCAGATATTATTTCAAACATGTTCATAACTATTTTGAATATTTTTATCAATATGTTGCAGTTTCGGACCTTTCTTTTAACTAGAAATTCATTTAGAGCATTCTGAGTGCTTTGTTTTATTTTCTTTGAATAAGAAATCATTTAAGCAAACTTTAGTACCTGAAATTCATTTCTGACCTGTTTTGGGCGTGGTTCACGCAATGGGGACGATCCATTCCTCTATATTCCTCCAACATTAACTGAGTGCCTCTCTGTCTTGATTCTGGATCCCATTCTGACACCATGTCACTCGTCCTATGTTATGATTCAAGATGAGCAGACAGGATAGTTTGTTTATATGCCCTATTACATAGAAACACATCAGGATGGATAGGAGCAACATAAAATATAAACAACCGATTAACTGACAGACCATTACATACATGCATGCTCACATCTCAACAGCTCTCTATAAAATGGCTGTTTGGCTCAAATGTGCTCAGTGTTTATACACATGTGCAAGCCCAAGGTATATATACATACATAGTGATCTACAAAACTGAAACAAACACTATAAGTGCTGCATCTGGCATATTTGTATAAAATACTGTCTGAATTCACTTTTTTAAAATCGTCTCTGTAATGTTGGAAGTAATCTTTTTAGAATTCAACTCCTTTTCTTGAAAGTATCAGCATTACTAAATGATAGTTTTGTACTGCAATGCAAATTAGTAATAATCACTGAAAACAATAATATTGCTGATTTAATCACACACAGAGGTGCTTTAGGATACAAGGCTTAAACAACATATCCTACGTGGACCAACTCAAAGTCCTGTCACTATACTCAGTATTCTACAGACTGCTAAGAGGTGATCTGTGTCTGCAATACATGGTATCCTCTGACCCATTACTGATAGATTTACTGCACATCATCAAGTCAGATGCATTAGAAATACTCATTCTAAGGATCTAAACCTCTTCTGCAACATCAACAGAATGTTTTAGAGAGACAGGTATATCCCACTGAGGATATCGCTGCTGTGGAACAGACTTCCCATCCACATAAAACAAAGTTCCTCCCTGTCCGTATTCAAGTACAACTTAGATCTTCGGATGCAAAACAGAAAATTTATCCCAGGACTGCTCCCTGTTCTACTAATGGACAGAGGCAGCTCCTAAATTGTTTGTTCCATGCATAGTGTGACATTGTGAGGTGTTGCTAGCTGTACCAGGAGAAGCAAGACATTGCATGTGTGGTATATGCCAACTTGGCTGGCTGATGTTTTGTAAATAGTCTTGTGTCATTTGACTTTCACATTGATTTGTACAGCTGCTTGTATTAAAAATGTATTTGTAAAAGTTGCTTATGTTAAAAATGCTGCAATAGAAGCTTAACAGAATTTTGAATGTGAATTGTGCCAGAGTCAGGTGATTAGATGTGATATCATTCTATAACCAGCTGAAGGATGGAACTCTGGCAGCAGCAGTTTGTTGTTTGCTTTTGTTTTTCTTTGGACTCTAATATATAAGATCTATGTCATTATCACAGTTCAGTTATTAGTTGTACAATTCAGTCAGTGTGTAGCATCGCATCTCGCCTTGTGGGAGTGAGTATCTAAGCAGTACATCTTGCCTTGTGATACTAAATGAGTTAATTAGGGGCAGTTTCTCTTTAATTCAGTTAGGAAAAGTACAATGAAATTAGTTTAGTATTATTTCTTTTTCTGCATCTGTGAGATTCTATCCAACTGTGTGATTTTTATATTTCCTGTAAGTGAAAAATCTGATGCTTATTGTAACTAAATATTAAATATTCTCCTGTTTCCTATTTTATTATCCATTATTAAATATTTTTATACATTTTCATTGTGACTGGTCTTTTAGAGAATGCTTTTAACATCTTGAGAGTACTTGTGCTTATTTTAGTGACACTGTGGCTACTTCGATAATCCTTACTGCTTTGGTCATACTCTACTATTTATATCAGTATTAATTTGACACAGTATACTTGGTTAGCCTTTGTAAGAGCCTTAGAGTAATTGTCTGGTGGCAGCAATCTACCTTGTAGTCAGGAGAGAGGGGATACAGCTGGTGAATCTGTCTCAGCTTTTCCCAGATATATATGTGTGTGTGTGTGTGTGTGTGTGTGTGTGTGTGTGTGTGTGTGTGTGTGTGTGTGTGTGTGTGTGTGTGTGTGTGAAAAATCAGATATTCAAGTGTGTGTGTCAGATACTTGAACTAAGACACAATGCTCCAAGGTGGGTTTTGTTCGGGATCTGGAGAGATGGAGAGTTCAGTCCCAGTGGAGCGTGTTCACTGTGTGCTCTTGGGGAACTTGTGCTTGAAGCATAGAGCTGCCTTTGAAAATACTGTGTAAATCCATTCCTGTTTTTAGTGACTACCTGTCACCAATGTCAGTGGTGAGGATTGGGGCTCCTTGATTACTGTCCTTGGGTAAAGAGAGGCCATCACACACAGGTCCCCTCAAATTATTTATGGTATGATCCCAGTTAATCTCATTAGGGGTAATATAGAATTGTCAACCATGGGATGGGTATGTCCAATCTATAACCAAATGTAATAGGTTATTTGGGCAGTAAAAGGAAAATTGGCTAGGCTTGGAATGGCCTGTAAGGGCAGCCACTCAACCACAGCCCATAAGGCATAACAATGTACCCAACACTCTAGTCATAGGTGACTCTATAGTCAGGCACACTGAGGTTCCACTCACCAGGCTAAACAAGGAGAAAGTTACTGTCAGCTGCCTGTCGGGTGCCAGGATCCACCACATAATGCATGCACTCAAGTCACTCCATAACAAGTACAAATATGACTCTGTCATTGTCCATGTTGGTGTGAATGACCTGAGATGTACCTCCCTGGACTACATGAAAAGAGACATGGAGGAGCTCTCTGATCTTGCAGCCCAGGCAGGTATGACTCTAGCCCTGAGTAGCATCCTGCCATCACCCAGAATGATACCACAGTACAAGGACAAAATGACTGACTTCAACAATTGGCTAAGCTTCTTGTGTCATTCTAAGGGGATCCAGTATCTGTCTGCCTGGGATGACATGATTGACAGACCACGATGCTTTGCCAGAGATAGCCTGCACCTGTCGCCCATGGGATTCCGGATACTGGCTAAGGCTCTTGCCAGCCCTATAGTGCCTTTTTTAGGCAAGGTTCAAATGACATATTCACCACTGTAACAGGTACAAGCAAGCAAAATCTGAGGGTAATGCTACTCAGTGCTAGAAGTCTAAACCTTAAAATGCATTCACTCGAGGCACTCCTTAAAATGGAGAACATCGACATCTGTGCAGTGACAGAGACCTGGTTCAAAGCTCCGGAGAGCACCCCTGCATTACCAGGCTATAATTCATGCCACACCTTTCGGCCACCTAACCTGGACCGAAACACTAAAGTTGGAAGCATGTCCATATTTATTAAGGATATCCACACCTCCAAGCTAGTTGCTCAGCATAATGCATCTGAGATTATCCAAGTGCAACTAACTCTGGGCAAGACTGCAATCCAAATTGTAACTTGCTACAGATCCCCTACCATGTCCAAGGATTCCCACTCCTCATTTCTTGATACACTGGAAAATATTAGGGTACAACCCAATACCCTAATAATGGGCTATTTCAACTACCCCACCATTAACTGGGAAAACTACTCATGTACCAACTCTTTTGCTCAAAGTTTTCTGGAATTCATAAATTTCAACGCCTCAGATCAACTTGTCCACACCCCCACCAGGGGCAGCAATATCCTAGACCTGGTCATTACCAACATGGGCGACTTGTGTTCCACACCAGAGGTCAATTCCTTGTTGGTCAGATCCGACCACAAGCTAATCAGCCTAGACATCCACATCCCACCCCCACCCCCCATTAGGGAAACCACCATAAAAAATTTCTCCAAAGCCAACTTCACACTTCTTAAGACAGAAGTGGCAAACTTCACAACACCCATGCAGACAGACAATAGAGGTACGACTGCTGAATCCTACACAAATGTACTTTATAAGCACTTACATGAGTGCATGGATCGTGCTATCCCTAACAGAACCAAGATGCTATCCTCCAAAAAAAGGAAGCCAAACTGGTGGTCCCCTGCCATAAACAAATTCTACAACAGAAGAAAGAAACTGTTGCATAAAAGAGTAAAATACCGCGACTGGAAGAACTCCCTGGTCATCCTCAGTAAGAAGCTGAGATCCCTCATAAAATCCTCTAAAGCTAGTTATGAAAACAACATTCCCACTGATTCTAAAGACAACCACAAAGCATTCTATAGCTATGTCAAGAATCTCAATGGCAACACTCAGATCTGTTCTGAGTTACAGCACAATGACACTAAATATACAGAACCAACTGATATTGCCAACATCCTGGCAGATAGGTTCAGTGCTAACTTTACCCCCCCCCCCACCCCCTAAAGTGCCCATCTCTATACCGGAAGAATGCAAAGTTCCTGTAATAAAGGCTGCACAGGTAAGAACCACACTCTTCAAAGCCAAGAATACAGTATCCATGGGACCTGACAACATCCCAGGCTGCATTCTACATGAACTACAGAATGAACTGGCACCCAACCTAATCACCATGTTCAATCATAGCCTCACCTCAGGCTTTGTGCCCACTGAATGGCACACAGTGATGGTTATCACAAAGGGGGAGCTACCACAGACCCCAGGAACTACTGCCCCATTAGCCTAATGAGCCTGGTCTGCAAGGCCATGGAACGTATCATCATGGAACTTATAAACAAAGACATTGGTAATCTCCAAACTCTGGACCCCACCCAGTTCGGGTTTGTAAAAGGCAGATCGTGTGTCCTAAACCTGATTGACTTCTTTGAAGCAGTCACCAAAGCTGTAGATGAGGGTAAGATGTTTCACACAGCCTATCTAGATCTTGCCAAGGCTTTTGACACCATCACCCACTCTGGAATTATAGATAAACTCACTAAACTAGATATACATCTCTATGTCACAAGATGGTTTGCCAACTGGCTCACTGACAGAACCCACACTGTGAAAGTAGCAGACACCAAATCTGACTTCAGACCAGTGACAAGTGGAGTACCACAGGGTTCACTCCTGGGTCCTCTCCTGTTTGGTATCTACTTTTCTGAAGTACAGGCTAACACGGAAGGTCTTTATCTAACAAAGTTCACAAATGGCTGCAAACTAGGAACCATAATTGAAACTCCTAACTATGTGGACATCCTACAAAGGGACCTCACTGAGACAGATGCCTGGTGTCAAAGCCATGGCCTCAAGCTCAATGCCAAAAAGTGCATTGTCATCCCCTTTGGTAAAAACCCTGTACCCATGAGCTACCACATAGATGATAGTCTACTTAAGACCGAAAGTGTGATAAGAGACCTTGGGACACAGGTGGACAGGAGTCTCTCCTTTGATAATCACATCGCCACAGTAGTCAGGAAATCCTTCTACGTGGCACACCTCATCACAAAAGGTTTTTCATCCAGGAAAAAAGAGGTCATTGTTCCCCTCTTCTCTTCACTCATTAGACCCATTATAGAGTACAATGTCCCTTTTGGTATGTACCTCACAAGACATCTACAACAACCGGAAAAGCCCCAGAAATACCTTGCAAAGAGGATTATTGGCCTCAAACAGATGCCCTATGCAGACTGTCTCAAACAACTCCAGCTTTACTCCATCGCATATCGCCTACTCAGAGGTGATCTCTGCCTAACATACAAAGCTATGTCAAACCCAGAGCTGTTGGACATGCTCCAGTTAAAGAAATCCCAATCCCTCTGAGCTACACGCTCTAGGGACCTAAACCTTGTTACCATAATAAACAGAACATGCTGGAGGAATAGATTCCTGTCCCAGAGACTTCCCATACTCTGGAACAAACTACCTATCTATACCAAACAAAGCACCACATTAGTGCTCTTCAAGAAAAATCTTGATGATTGGATGGGAAATAGGAAATTCACCCCGGGGATCACCTCTGTGACTCTGCTCGACAGGGGCACAGGAAAATAATTTTCTTGGGTGACGAAAGCCAGGGTACCTTTTTGGCTAGGCTGGTATAGGCCCTAGGGCCAATAGCCTAGTACCTACTTATGAACTTACTTATGAACCTATAAAATGTTAACTGTTTAGTCAGCATAAAAGTGAATAACTTCTATACATTTAGCTAAAAATTGTCTCCTGTGTGTGGAACTTACACGTAACCAAAAAACAGGGAAAAAAAAAAAACAGTAGTACAGGAATGATAACAGCATATGACGTGCTCAAATAAACTGTTGTCATAAATACTAACGTAAGATCCATGGTAAAGATCACCTTGCATTCTTATTAGAAACAAGAAAACAGGATTCAAGCTGGTATTGCTTGTTTAACCCACGATTTATTAAGTAAAAACACTTTCACTGTTGTCAGAACTTCATCAGATCTAAGTTATACATGTAAGTAACTTTGTCTGTAACATATTTGTACTTTTCAATTTACCATAAACAAACAAAAAAACATGTAAATTACAATGAAGGCAGTAATGTAAGTGCACATAAACAGATCACATTCAGTTATAGTGATTGGAGCACTGATGCATACTTAGTTTACATTTTTGTTGTGATTGGTGCTGTATACTGTAAGTAAATACAAAACCGCTATGTATCTATTAGTCAGTGTGATGTGTATAGTGACAAATAACAATGTAAACATCTAGTCCTGTATTTATGTTATATTACTATAGGAAATAATAATCAAACAGATGGCAGTGGGAGTCACTTCTGCTTGAAATATTGTGATGCTAGTGGAGAGGAGTACGGTGGTTATCAAACTCACAAAAGAATTATGCTGCTAAGGGCAGAGGTGTAATTAGAACTCAGCAACTATGTGTGAGTCTTGGAAGTAATCCAAAAACACCACACTTGACTAAGAAACAAGAAACGTTGGTTACGCCAGCTGTAAAGGATGGAGCCTTGTGGAAATAGTTCAAATACACTTTAATTTGATAAAATCCACGTAGTTTTCTACTTTTATTAACAACGTAAAAAAATAGATCAATGTGTGAAATGCTGCCAGCGTTTTCCGTTCCAAAAAATAGTAGAACTTCCTCAGACAACAACCATTGTATTTACAAGTGGTACTTAAATAGGCTCTAAATTAATAGTACAGATGCTTGCAATTAACATTAGTAACATTGATTCTTCATTTAAAGCGCCAGTATCTGTGTGTACAAACATTGCTAAAAGCCTCAGCATAACAAAGAAATGTAATATAATACATGTTACATGATATATGCCCTATTTTCTAAGATTTAATGTTTGGTATTTAATATTAAATATAGTCCTAAAAGTCAGTACATAAATAAAAACCATGGTATATTACCATTTCTAACTGCCTTGCATACATATAGTTCAAGTTGTATAAACATTTACTAACTACAAATTTAACTGTGTTAGAATACAATTTGGGTTTGTCCTTTAATAGAAGTTTTTATGTACTAATTTAGTAAACAGTAAATACCTAAAAAACTTAAAAAATTAAAAATTAAACCAGGTATACAGAATGGTTATGTAATAAAATTATTGTACAAGGGTTAAAGTACTCTAAGTACACCAAAGTCAATATTTAAAATTTAAAAACTACCTCAAAAGGTTTTTAAGTTTTAAAATACATACAATAGAACAAGAGTCATTGATACCTGGTTCTCTACATGCAGCGAGACGTAATTGCCAAGCTAGTTCTCTTTTCTCCAATTCTAATTTTAAGTAATTTTCATTAACAAAACTACTTCTTGAACAGTGCTTATCAATTCCATCTATGACCATAAAAGCAAAGGTATGGCCATGGTTGTTGGCACAGTGTCTGGCTAAGGCATTTTCATCCTTAGATTTGGCAATTGCATATAAATGTTCGTAAATTCTGTCTCGCAACCGCC
>NC_056731.1:1550747452-1550834952 GCF_019279795.1 Protopterus annectens | reverse complement strand
GTGTCTGTAATGAAGATGCCAAAACCCTTGTCTGTTTTCATAATCCTTCTTGTCTTGTCTTCACTGAGTAGTTTTTGAGCTGACACTTCTTGTGTGAGGTTATAAAATTTAATCTTGCAAGGTTTAGCTAGAATTCTGCATATATCATCCTCACATTTCTCTTCATATGCCCAAATGGTAGGGTGAAGTGGGGGCAGAAGGTGCTATGTTTTCTTCATTTGTTCTTCATTGTATGCTGTTCTGTCTCTAGATCATTGTCTTCTCCAAGCTGTCTGTTTCTTTTTTCTCTCTCATGAAAAAATATTTTAAGGTTCAGTTTTCTACAAAACAGCTTAAGGTCAATGACTGTAGTGACAAGGTTGCTTCTATTATGTGGAATAAAGGTAAGCTCTTTTTGCAGTACTTTGGTTTCTGCATCTGTTAATGGTGTCCTGGAATGGTTCCAGATTTTGTTCTTGTGCATGCTTGGGGAGGGCTGGTCTGGTCCTGGCTGGTGTGTGCTGTCATTTTTTGTTTGTATCCTGGAAAACCCTTGTTGCCCTGTCTGGTTGACATTATGTCCTTGGGAAGGAGGTTCTTCTGTAACTCTTTCTCTTGTTGTTCTGCTGTTTGGATGTTTGCTGCTGAAACCATACCTGTGATGGCCTCCTCATTCACTGATTCTGTGTAGTTTTGTCTGTTGATGATGTTCTGCTGACTAATGGAAAATCCTGCTGTGGGTTATAAATCCATGTGCCAATTTTACTTGTGTGTTTGAGGAAGATTTTCTCAGACAAGGATGATAGCTTGTGTCAGTTTGACTCCTACTAGGGCTAGCTTTTGAGTCTCAAAAGTATGCATCATGTTGGGTACCAGGACTGTTGGAAAGGAAGACATTATTACCTGTTGTTATTACACGGTGGTGCAGTGGTTAGCATTGCTGCCTCAAAGCAAGAGGTTCTCCGGTTCGATCCTCGGCTGGGGTGCCTTCTGTGCGGAGTCTGCATGTCCTTCCTGTGGTCTCATGGGTTTACTCCGGGTGCTCCAGTTTCCTCCCACATCCCAAAAACATGCTGCAGGTGGATTGGACACTCTAAATGGGCCATAGGTGTGAGTGTGTGTCTGTGTGTGTGTGCCTTCTGTGGAAGGTTGAGTGCCGGGCTGGCAACTCGACACCATAAAACTCCACTGCCAATCATGAGCAGACAAGGTGATCCGCTGTGGCGACCCCTAACCGGCGAAAGAAGAAGAAGATTATTGTTGTTACTGTTATTGAATACTTAGATGTATTCTTATTAGCAAATATAGTAATTAGTTTCAGTAAAATCGAGTAAAGTATGTTTCCTGTTCTGTGTTTGCCTTATAGTTAAATTTAATTAAGTAGCTAAACATTGTATACTGTTTGAAACATAAAAGGAGCATTTTTTTACTCACCCAAGAATATTAAGCGATATTCTTAGATTTCCAGGAAGAGAGTGGGTTGTAACAATGTACAGGATATTCCTGGAAAAGATATAAAGAGAGAACCTTATTGCCTAAAGGGCAAAACCACTGAAATACACCCTTCTGAACTAATCCTAGTAAGCATTTTCTATTGGCCATATGTAAAACAAACAAAAAAACGACAAGACAGTGTCTTCTGAAATTGTATACAAACATGAAGGTACCTGCCTTGGCAGTTCCAGAAAGGGGAAAAAAGAGCTTATCATACAGATTGGTCATAATGGAGAGATTATGATGGGTATTGTGCTGCAAAATAAGTGGATCCTGTTATCAGGTTCTGGGTTATTACTATGAGCCTTAAGCCCAGTAGTGAACATTGTTTGGGGAAGCTCATCAAGAACATGGAACCTTCCCAAACCCCTTTGTGGTGGCTTAAATGCCAGGCTGAATGCTAGATAGCTTAGATGGAAATTAAGACTAAGGTGGTATTTGTAGTCCTTGAACTTATGTTTAGCAGGAATTTAGGTGAGTTGTGCCTAAGCTCAGCTTCATTGAAATTCATAAAGGCAAGCTATGCTTAGGCACAGCCAGTTTAGTCAGAGTAAGAAAAACATATGCAGAGGAGAAACTAATAAGATGCAGATGAGGAATGGCTTAAATTTATGTGACTAACTTATGTAAATTAGTTTTTCCTTCTTATGCGCATCTTGTACAGTGCATACACACTGATAAAAGGCAACATTGTGCCTTTTTTATCTGCTTTCCAGCCAGCAAACATGATTGTTGCAGATGCCAGTCTGGCTATTTCTCATTATGAGTTGCTTGTCTCAGCTACACCAAAATCACAGGCACCCAGTGGCACTCACCAACCTTGAAGGAGCAGGCATAGGCAAAGACTGAAATCCTTGACAGATTCAGAAAGGAGAGGGATATTGTAAAGACTTTAGTAAGTTTGTATTGCCCACAGAAAAGGGCTGGAGAATGTGGTTTTCCTATATATATGAACTCAAGGGTATGTATAGCCCCCACTATGCTTGCCATAGAGACTTTCCAGAGATAAACGGTGCACACTGGTATTTCTCTGGATTCTGTCTCAAGAATATTTCAGCAGTTTAAAGGCATACTCTTGATACATGTGGATCAATATATTTATCTGCCAGTGTCACCTCAGGACCGATCCAGAAACATGAGTGACTTCTATAGGATGGCACATTTTCAGACATTCTTTGTGTGATAGATTGCACCCATGTTGCCATTAGGGTCCCCTCTGAACCACTGGGGGAGTGGTATGGAACAGGAAGGTATATGATTCTATCAACTGACAGGTAGTATGTGATATACACAGGGGTGCATCACCATATTGGCTCAACATCCTAGCAGTACCTACAAGTCTTACATCTGGCACACAAGCTCACTGTACTGGCTGTTTTTGCATGGCTTGATACCCCATGGTCACATTATTGGTAAGTGCAAAATGTTCTAGTTATGCTATTTTCTGTAGATATAATTTGGTAAATGTTTTGCTTACTAGTATCCCCCTTTTTATGTCTCCCCCTTTTTTCTTTTGCAGGTGAAACAGGCTACCCAGTAGAACCCTGCCTGATGGCACCAGTCTAGAGGAGCTAATAAAGAACGCTTTAACATCACCCTGTCTCAGACATGGATTGCCATTGAGCAAATATTTGACTTTTGAAAGCCTGTTTACATTGCCTGGATGAGCCTGCAGGTGCCATTCACTATGATCATATTACTGAATGCAGGACGTATGTCAAATGCTGCATTCTGCGCAACATGATTATGTGATGGTTGGGTACTCAACTGCTCCGTGATGGCATTGCAGCTTCCTGTTATTGTTCCTTCAACCAGTTATGACAGTTTTGACAGCCAACAGCAATAATCATAAGATCCCATGCAGCAGGCTTGTGCATGATAAAGCTCCATGGGCAAAGAGGCAGCATCTAGTCCATTGCTATGGACAATGACATTCTAGTAGTGTTACTTTTAATATTACATAGCTTAAACTTGATGGAGGCAGCGTTAGCTGTGAGCTAGGCTGTATGGTGCATGGACTTTTGTCACTGTACATCAAACCATTCCATTATTATTTAAAGAATTTTTTATCCACAACATATCGATTACTGTATGTATTTTGTTTGCCATAAAAAATGAACAAGCACAAGAATCTGTCTAGTTCCAACCTAACCACCGCTATTGTTAAGTTAAAAATAAAAAAAAAACAGAGAAACTAGTGGTCTTAAACTTTCTAGAAGAGCTCAGTCACAATAATTTCCGAAAATTATGAAACCCAGGTAGTGTTCCAAAGCATTAAGCCTTTATTTGTCACAGTGATCCTCGGTAACAAAAAATCTGAAATATTTGCCATCATTATGTTGATTGTATGAGCCAGTATCACTATTTATGGAGTTGTGTATCTGCTGTGGGGTGGGGGTCCTGCCAATATGCTTTGCGATTGTGTGACAGTGTCCTTAGGCTGTGTGATGAATATGAGAGTTATGACATCACTGTTAATAGCCATTTTCTTCTCATGTTCAGTCAGTTGTGCTGGTGTACTGGAAGTGGTTGGCTCTGATGCTGAGCTTTGGAAGGAATAAGTGATGACATGCTGAGACCTCTGAGGACCAAAAAATTATTTATGTAGAAACATATTATACAGGCACTTACCATGCAAACAGTGTGAACTTTCTTGCATACTTGATGTTGATGGGGAACCTGGTGATGGAAAATATAATGAGTTATAATACTTGGGTATCCTGGGCAGTATATGACAGCATGAACTATTGCCATTACCCATGCACAAACATTCTTGTGTGCTATACTGTGGCTGCTACAGTGGTCTGAGAATAATTGTGTCTAATCTCCTCTCTATAATTCCTGTGACATTGTCATCTGCATCATAGTCATCACACTTTATGGAGAGAAGGTATTCCTCATCAGGTGTTAATGGCTGGATTGTGGAAGGGCCCTCAGTAATGCTGCTGCTGCTACAGGCAACTGTATTCTGCCAAGCTTTTGTCCTTGGATGTTCCACTAGTTCATTTGTTGTCTTCCTACACTGTGCAAATGTGTGGTTCCTTCCCCATGTAACATTAATGTTAGCCATTATTTGATCAATGCCTTAGTTCTCTCTGCCTACTTTGGTCCCCCTTTTCCAAACAGACATTTCCCATATATCTTGAGAGCATCCATTAGGATGTGGTTCTCTTCAGGTGTGAAGTTGTCTCTCCAATGTCACCTCCCCTTTCATCAACACCCCAACTGGTGTTCCCCAAGGATCTATACTGGGTCCCCTTCTTTTCAATATATTCATAAACGATTTCCACAACTCTATCCCTTTAACTAAAATTATCCAATATGCAGATGATTCAACTATTATCTGTTCTGCTACCTCTATCCCTACACTGCTAAAGCTTACTCAAGATGCATTCTCAACCACCGAACAATGGATGAAAACAAATCACCTTGTACTCAATGCCTCCAAAACCAAAGTAATGGTATTCACCCCCTCTAAAGCAACCTTTTTCAATCCAAGTAATTTCACTATTACTAGTCACAGCAATACACCCCTAGAACTGGTATCTGAGGCCAAATTACTTGTGGTCCAAATTGATAATCAGCTTAAATTCAATTCCCATCTTCAACTAAATATAAAAAAAAAAAAACACCAAAAACTTGGCATGCTCTACAGACAGAATCGTTATCTTGCATCCTCCACCAAACTCACCCTATCTACCACATTTCTCATCTCATCCCGCCTCTATGGAGCCCCACTTCTAACTAACCTACAATCTTCTCTCAAAACACAACTCTCCTGTTGCTATAACAAAATTGCCAAGTTTGCTACCTCCAATAGGTCCTCCTCACACCACTGTTCGGCTCTCCACAAACTAAAATGGTTAGAACTACACAATTACCTCACCTACATCCAACTGATTCTTGCACACAAGCTCATCTTCAATCCCTCCCTCTGCCCATCCCTTTCCTCTACCTTCAAAATGCACCTCCCTGATAGAATTCTAAGATCTACCAACCAAAACGTAATTGAACTGTATAAACCAATTTGTCCCCCTGGAAAAAATCTCTTATCCTACAGTCTTGCTCGTCTCTGGAACTCCTTACCCCCATCCATTTGTACCATCACAAATCACTTCTCATTTAAAAAATCCCTTCACTCACACCTAATTTCCCAGTGGGAATGCTCCTGCTCCCACCCAACATAATCTCCTCATACTGGGAATTTCCACTTCTCCTCCCCCATTCATAATGGGAATTTCTACCTACTCTCCTAAACTCATAGATCTTGCTCTTGCTTGTATTAAGCTTTTTCTGAATACTTAAAGATACCAAAGTGTAAATATACCCTAAGATGTAAAAGATTCTCTGTTTCTATATTGAAAAAGTTTATGTCAACTCATATACCTTTCTCTTGCTTGTATTAAGCTACTCATCCTGAATGTATGAAAGATACCTCCAGTGTAACCCACCCTAAGTTGCAAAAGCTTCTCAGTTTCTATATTGTAAATTGTTTGCAGCTATACAAGATTGTAATATTTGTATATATTTGTACACTAGTCTACTGTATTTCCAAGTCCATAGTAATTGTATAATTGAAACTAAATACCTTATTGTAACCTTGCTAATTGTTTTTGGAGCTTTTCTCCCCAGGAGTCCATTGAAAACGGGTTCTTTTGGCCCAATGGACTATCCTGGTAAACCAACTGCCAATAAAATAAATAAATAAATGATCCCAGCTTTTGCAGCATGCTGTAACCTGAAAACATTAATCGGGGGCCACAATTTAACCAGACTCACACACTGCACCTGCACTGAAAAGGTTTAGCAGATGATATTACAAAAGTGTACTGAGTCTTATTTTAATTTTCACAGTTATTTCAAAAGTGTATTGAATCTTATTTTAATTTTCCAGTTACTATTTGCAATGAGTAATTATACATGTAGTGTTACCATAATCATGCTAAGTCATTTTATGCTGCTGCCCTACTTCTCTATAACCTTTATAAAGGCCACAAGGTACCAACATCCATAAGCACAGCTATCAAAATGGCACCTTACACTTCCCACTCCAGTAGTTCTTAACATTGCAAAAAATCATAGTGGTCATATCTCACTGGCAAATACATGCTTCTGGTAAATTGATCTTAGTGAATTTTACCAATTTTGGTGATTTTGCTAATAATTTACAACTATTAACCCTTTTAATAATTCCTTTTAATTTGTTCCATCTTTCTTCGGACTGTCAGTGACAACCCCATCTCAGTGCAGTGTAATATGAAGGACTTAAGCCTTTTGACATAAAACTGAGGCCAATTTAGAAAGTTTCTATGCAAATGAAACTCCGCCAAGCTGAGCTGTATGAATTGCACCATAGTACAAGTGTATATCCATTTCAATAGACATAAAATGCGTTTGGCTTTTTATCAACAGGCTTTGCTGAAAGGCATTGAGTGTAGGAAAATGCATCAGTGCATAGCATTTCTTAAGCACAGTAAACTATGCCATACATTTTGGATATATATGTAATATATTAACAGTTAGTAGAACTTTATTCTAACTTGCTTCTACTGTATCCCTAATACCCATATAATACCTTACAAAGCACTATCAATGACTTGCTTGAAAGTGGACACAAAAAAATGTAAACGTCTGGTAATGAACTTTTATTGACTGCAGCACAAAAATATAGGTTATGTCACCAACCTTAAGGTCATACAATCGTAACTGCTTATATTACTCAAAAAATACATTCTGTCAGGTTTTTCAACAGATTCTCGTGTATTGAAATGCCGCCATCCCAACACATCTGTAGGTATTACAGTACTAAAAGTTTTACAAGCGTATAACTTATTTTATTTATTTTGACATTTGTTAACCAGGCACGTCTGATTGAGCAAAAGCTAATTTTCAGTGGAGGCCGGGGGGAAAAGCCCCAAATAAATAATGATTACAAATAAAATGACAGTAACAGTTGCAATAAAGATTAACAACAATTACATAAGATGTTTAAAAAGATAGAACACAAAACAAAAATCATTAGAGCAATGCAGTTTGATATAAGGTGAATCATGAAGGAGAAGAGCAAAAAGAAAAAGATAAAAGAAGCGAAGTGGGGGTTACAAGATTGAAATGGAAGGCAGAGAAACAGGGTGTAGAGAATAGTGAATAAGTAGCCAGAGAAAAGAGAAGAATTAAGGTGACTGAAGTAGGAGAACTTATGCCTATTGGCATAAAACTGAGGAGTAAGAAGACAGAAACAGTAGTAGATGTAAGATGTTAAGCTGGGTTTTTAGCAGGAACCGATCTGTGAATTTTGTAGGTATTCCTTTAATAGTTTTTTGAAGCTATGAGTATGGGTTAGATTTCTAATGTTCAGTGGTAGTTTGTTCCATGCTAATGCAACTGAGTAGCTATATAAGTGTTGTCCGATGGATGTTTTAGGCTTATAGATAGTTAAGAGAGACTGATCAGAGCTCTGAAGAGAGCTGGTGGGGGAGCAAAGGGATATAAGGGAAGAGATGGCAGGGCAGGAGGAGGGATTGTTAAGAACGGAGTGAATCAAGGTCACTTGGGGGAGTAAAAGTAGATAAGGAAGTTCTAGCCAGTGAAGAGAAAGGCAGTGGTGAGTGTTGCATGGTTGGTTAGTTGGTTAGTTAACTTAAGAAGCAATAACACTGAAAAAAAAGTGGAAGTCCATGTGACTGGTTCATTTCACTTAATAAAGCAACATTGACACTGCTATTAGTTTCATAGGTACTACCCTATATGGTTACATTATTAGGGCATGCTCATGTCACACCTCTGACTATGTGGTTCACACCCTTTTATCTCTTGTCCTGCACTTACATCTTTCACTGTTTTACTGGCAGTTCATTGTATGGCATCTGTGAAAGCCCAGGGTTGATCACCAAGCTGGTATGAAAAAAACACTAAGAGCCATCCCTGCCTGTTCCAGAAGGCATACCTGCAGAAGTTGGATCAGGCTGTGGCCATCAAAGAATGGAAAAAACTGATATCTTACAGGAGTCTGGGGAGCACCTGTCATATCTGACAGGGACTCCCCAGTCTAGGCAGTAGTGCTGGCACAGCTATAATTACTTTCAGAGATGGAAAGGGGGACCACCTAGCCTAGTGGATAGCTCAGGTGCAGCAGAAAAAGACAGAATTCTATAGTAAGTATTTTTACTTGTCTCTGTAATGTAAAAAGGGTAATGAATATGTAAGGATAAGCAAAATGTTGCATGTATGCAGGAATACATAGTTTCACAGGTTCGTAGGTGCATACCAGGTTATTGACCAATAGGGGCTTTTTAAGCCTAGCCTTGCTTCCAAAATCTTTGACAAGTTCTGGTATCCTTGATAAGTGCAAGCAAGGGCTTGGGATATGAAGCATTTACAAGCAGGAGCCTGGGAGATGAACCATTTGCAAGCCACCTATGTCCATTGGAGACATAGATGCCAAACCAGGGACAAATTTCTTGTTCCCCATCTCATTGTCCAAGTTACACTTGAATTGGGTTATGAAGGAAGTCTGCATCACATGGATGGGGATCATGTTCCAGAGAAGGAGTAGTGTCTGGGATACATACCTGTTTCTCAGGCAGGTCCTTTTTATATTACAGGCAATGTTTAACTCTTTAGAATGGGTAATTCTGGTGCCATTTGTTTTGAGGATATGCAGGAGGCCCATGAGGGCAGGGTCTGACAATGCATTGTATGCCAGGCAAAGATCTCCCCTTTACAGCCTGTAAGAGACAGAATACAGGGACAGGGATTTGATGTGGTCTGTCTAATGCCCTATATTCTTTTACTGAGGAACCTCTGTGGACATTCCAGTTTTTGGATGTGCCTGGTTAGGTTATATGCACAATGTACTAAATGATAGGCCTAATGAATGCTGAATATGGTGGAGCAATGACCTTCTTGAATCTATATGTCATAACTTTGTTTATAAGTTGCACAACATTGAATGATTTTTTCACTACTGTAAATAAGTGATGGTCAAAGGCTAGATTATTGTCTATGTGCGTCCTGAAGTCCCTGACTACTGGGTTGACTCTTAAGGGTGTGTTGTCAATATGATAGTTATCAAGACTGGATGACTTCCTGAAGGATAGTGTTATGCACTTAATTTTAAGCCATGGCTTTGACACAAGTTATTTGTCCATGTCAGTCCTTCCTGGAGAACATTAGTGTCAGTGGAGGATTCTATGACTGCTCCTAATTTGCAATTATCTGCAAATTCAGTCAGTCAGAGGCCCTTGACATTGGCCTTAGCTTTAGGGAAATAAATACCAAAAAGGAGCAGTCCTACGACCGATCCCTGAGGAACTCCGCTTGTGACTGGTCTCTTTGTAGAGTTGGACTTCTTCCCTAGTCTAACTTCCTGGGTCCTGTTGGTGAGCCAGCTGGCTATCCACCGGGTGACATAAAGGTTTATATCTAAACTCTTGAGTTTATCGACAATGCCCAAGTGGGGTATTGTGCCAAATGCCTTGGCCAGGTCAAGGTAGGCAGTATGAACCATTTTTTCCTCATCCATTGCTTTGGTGACCTTCTCAAAGTTGAGTAGGCATGACCTGCCCTTGATGAAACCAAATTAGGTTGGCTCTAATTTTGGGAGGTTTCTTATAGCATTATTGATCATTTCCATTATGTATGAAACTACTCAACATATGGGTCTGTAGCTTCCAGGGTCTGTAGATGGTCCACCTTTGTACAAAAGGATGACTGTTGCTGTTCTCTATTCGTGAGGGGCAAAGCCTGTTTGGAGGCTACTGTTAAATAGCAATTCCAGAGGGCCTGATAGGTCATGTTTCATGCTATTTAGATGGCATTCTGAAATACTGTCTGGGCCCACTGATGCAACATTCTTGGCCTTAGACAGAGCATTAAAGACCCATTCCCTAGTGATAATAGGGGGAGTTATATTTGATTGTATTTCCTCAGGAGAGTTTGGGGGGAGAGAAAGGTAACGTTAGAGCCAAATTTGTCTGCCAGTAGGTTTGCAATATCTTCTTGCTCAGTATAGTAGCCTCCTTTAACAATGGGCTCTTCATACAATTGTGTATTGCCTTTGAGGTTCTGGGGGTTGTCCTTAGCCTGGGAGGCTAAATGTACTTCAGACTTGGCTTTGGTAAACGTCATGTTTCCTCAAAGTTGTTTATTTGTTTTGGTGAGAGTGCTTTAATCCTCCTAGGTGCTAAACCTCCTAATTTTTGCCATGATTTTCTTTCTTCTGTTATTAATGTTATGATTCCACCAGGGTGGCTTGTTTTTTGAATTAGTTCTATACTTGTTCCTGGTGGATACAGCTGCCTCTATGCAGCTATTAATGTGCTTGTATAGGATTTCTCTGAACAGTTTCGCATCAGCAGCAGTGTTCTCAAAGTTTATGGGGTTTGAAATTTTGCCAGGTTATTACTTCATTTTAGGAGATTAGCATTAGAATAGCTCCTGAACATTTCAGGGTTAGCTGCAGTTCTGGGTTTTATTTTTGCTTCTAAGGAAAGGTTAAGAAAGTGCAGGCCAATATATGTATGTATGTATGAATGACTGTACTGAATTTTCTATTTATGTGTGCATATAGTAACTTGCTTACAAACTTCAGAAGCAATCATTGTCCCCCAAGACATACTCCCAGTAATCAAAACTATTAGCTATTAGCTCACGGATCCTATAAATGCTGATTAAATCCTGTCAAACCTGACCCATGACAGAAATAGTTTTAGGCATATTTGAAGCACAGGACAAACTAAAGGGAGTCAGGCTACATGCTGTCTTAACAAACTGTAACTCATCTTTTATCAATCTTCTGTGCAATCTGTTGGGTGATAAAGTACTCTCTGTGTTGTTACTGATCATAAATGTCATCCGCAGCTGAGTATAAAGCAGGTTGTTAGCCAAGTGATTACCATTCTGAGCAAGTAGACAAGCTGGACAGTAATGCTCACACTTTCTCCTTATAGTATAGTGTGATACCCCTGCACTAGCCCAGTAATGAACGAGCCTCAATCCTCAACACTAACACCATTGAGGGACGTGCACATTGGGAGAATGACAGGTACACACACAGTAAAGTATAATTTCCCTTAAGAGCACACAGAGATCACAGTCAGTCTGGGGCTGGTTTCTCCCTCTCTCCAGATCCCCAATAAGACTTCCCACTGGCACAGCTATAGGGTTAAGATCTCAGCCGAATGGTCAAGCCAAAACATCCAGCACCCTCTCTGTTCAACCAGTGCTTTGTGTCCCTGCCGAAGTAGCTGACACACACACACACACACACACACACACACACACACACACACACACACACACACACACACACACACACACACACACAAACTTTGAGATTTGATTTATAAACAAACACACATACACTCTTGGGGAAGGCTGGCACAGGTTCACTATCTATGCTGCCTAGACTATAAGGTAGAAATCCCTGCCACCAACCACACTTTATCAGCTACTTAAGGCCCATACAAATGGTGACTAGTTCTTTACAACATTATAATTTAGATAGTCATTATCAGACAGTTTGGACAGAACAGTTACAGCTTTACCATGGAGTAAGGGGGTCAGGAACCGTACCCAGAGCCCTAGGTCAACATTATACTGTTTACATACCTTCTCAAACATAGGAATGTAACTATCAAAATTATCCCTCTCTGTAAATTGTGGAAGAAATTTACTGACCTTTGTTGCTTCTGGAGTTTGGTTACTCCCATCCCCATTACCTCCATGACTCTGGCAAAGAGTCAGCATCTTCTTTTTGTGCTGCCTCTGCCTCTCATTCTCCTCAGCTTCCAAATGTCTCAGCCTCTCTGCTGCTTCCATTTCCAAATGCTTGGCCTCCAACTCAAGTCTCTTTAGCTCAAGACGGATTTTTAAGTTCTCTGTGGAAAGGTTGAGTTGTCCATTTCCTGTGACTTTTACATCTCCACTTCCAGTCTGATCATCCTTCTGGTTGCTATTCTCTGATGCAGCTGTGACCAAAGCTGCCATCATGTCTGCTTTAGTCAGGTTTCCATCCACCAGTCCTTTAGCCTGGCACATCTCAGCCAACTGGCTCCTTGTCAGCTTGCCATACTCCTCTGATGACATGCTTACCTGCTCTCACTGACTAACTAAGCTAACAAAATAAATAAAACAATTGTGATATGAACTCTGAATGTTCACTGCATGGCTGATTTAGAGTACAATCACTGTCAGTGATCACTGTACACAAGCTACAGGAATTCAATATCCACACCACTACAAGCCAATTAATATGCAATGTGGCTATCTCACCACTATCAACCAATTAATATTTGATGTTGATATCCCACCACTGCCAAAAAATTAATATGTGACACCCCTGGACTGGCTCAGTAATCAAGGAGCCTCAATCCTCACCACTAACACCAATGAGGGATGTGCACAATGGGAGGATGACAGGTACACACACAGTAAAGTACAATTTCAAGAGCACACAGAGATCACAATCAGTCTGGGGCTGGTTTCTCCTTCTATCCAGATCCCCAATAAGACTCCCCACTGGCACAGCTATAGGGTTAAGATCTCAGCCGAGTGGTCAAGATCCAATCACAACCCATCTCCATTAACATAATTAATTAACATAAAGAGTTAAAAAATAAGGTTGTGATTGGATCTTTTCAATTCAAATTATTATAAATTAGCACTTCAGAGACATCAGCCCACATCTGAGGAAGTTTTTAAATGAAAACGTAATTGTTTTGAGCGTTAATGGTTTCTTGTTGATGGATTTGATTTTATATTAAAGTACATTAACTCGACTGTTTGCGAGCTTCATTGTGCACCTTCAGGGATCCAGTTTCTAGTTTATTAAATTAAGAGATAGTTCTTAAATTAATAATACACATTACTGCTGAGTTAACTAGATGACATCACTATTTGACATCTGCGTCTAGTTCCCAGGCTAAACATATACAAGCAGAATTTAACGTGTCTCTATGAGAAATACTTATCTCTTAGAAGGTAACACTTATCTCTTAGAAGCTTGCCTGAAACTGGAAGTTGTAAAACAATTAACACTTTTGCATTTTAAACCTAGTAATTATTTATGTCTCAAACAATAGAAAGAGTTTCCAGCTGTAGACATTCTGTCTTCTAGTTCTGGTAAACACACTCATAAAATTCTTTATTTTCTCCGAGTTTGCAAGTTAACTCTGTATGTCCTAACTTCTGCTATGAAAACATAAATTTGCACAGGCATATAGTCAATATACATGTTTGCTCTTTTCCAGCAGAGTGCACTGTGGTTACATTTTTGAAACTCTGCACATACCATATAGTTTAATCATAACATATAGTTCACTTACATTTGTAAGGCAAGCCTGTAGAATCAGATCATATTAATATTTACAAATGACATAGGATTATTTACAAAATTCTAACTAGCTGGGCTGGCAGCCTTCATATATAGCATTAGTTAAAAATGAGAGAACATGACAACTGAGATAATCTAACAGCTGTTTAAGACAAGAAATTCCTTCTTCCTTCTATGCTCATAGTAACCCGAGCTTGATTCTGCAGAGTATCTTTTATGTTCAAGTTCTAGACTACATCAAAGAGCCAGAACAGTATGGTTTCCTACATGGATATATGACAATTATAACCTTGCTTGCTTATTTATTTATTTATTTATTTTATTGCTAGTTATCACTTGTTATAAAGGAAAGCAGCTTTGTCCATGCAGTTCTTTTAGCCACAATCCAGGCTACTGTATATAAATATACTGAGAAAACTGATGCTAATAACTAACTTCCAGGAATTGCAGGAATGCACCAGTTTATGTATGTTAAATCATACAGAACATGTCTTAGTTAGGGACACGCAACAAAGTGAGTTTTTGAGAGGAATTAAAACTCAGATTACTTTCAGGTGAGCACTTCAAAAAAAATGTAAGTAGCTTAATTTCAGTTTAATATACCATTAATTCAAACAGCTTTTTATCAGCATAACTGATAAGAAAAAAAACAAAGTTCTACTTGGTGTAGCCCTGCTGATCCAGCGTTACAGTCTATAGAGTGAGAAAACGGCAAAGTCTCTTGTTTGCCTTTAACAATTATTGCAACATTTACACTGTCTAATCAGGCTTTTTTAAGCTTCAGCACAGTACCATGTAGTCAGGAAATATTACCAGAAATAGTTTTAGTCACTTATACAGGTTTCAGACACTGCTGACACTTACATATGAAAGTACGCTGAAGATTTTTATAATTTAACAGCTTCGTCCAAAGGCACCTTTAGTTTTATCTTACAGCAAACAGTTGTAAAGAGCACATTGTTTTCAGAGCTCATGATTTCACCACTGTTGCTACTAGCTTCTGATTTGGAAACTTATATGTCACCTTTCTTTCATTATGCTCTCTATTTACTTCTGTTTGCAAAGCTAGGCTAACTTGGACTTTTGGCATGACAGGAATGAGCTACAGATGGAGGATACAGCACTCCTAGCTTGGTCACTGAGATTTATGGATGATGCATCTGCTTCTGATAAGCAGAAGACTCTTTCACAAAACTTTCTCCTTAAATAATCATCTGGAGTTGTACTGGATGTCAAAAAAGACAAGAAAAGGGAGGACAAAGAAGAGAGAGCAAAAAGGATCTTTGGAGGTGGAAAATTTAAGACGTGTGGCAAGCAGAGCCCTTGAACAGAAGGAACAGAGTGTTCACTGTGTGGTTTTGCTGCAGGAGAAAACTGATTGGACATTTGAAGAAGTTTTGAAATCAAATGGAGCATCAGGAGATTATATTAAAACAATGAAAAAAAATGGGAGGAAATTGGAAGACACTTTTCTGTTACTCAGATGAGCTCCCAGCACTTCAGAAGATGGACTCAGATTCTAAAAAAATGGATAGCAGACCAGGAGGCAAAAAAACAGGAGGTTGGCATAATGGTTAAGGTATTTACCTTACATTTACAAGGTACCGGGTTTGATTCTCACATGGGGTAATTGGCTAGGCTTAAAATTGCCTAGAAGGGCTGCTAGCCTAGTACTAATCTAGGAACCTACTATGAACAAAGAGACTAACAGAAATGTTTCTGAGTTGGGGGACAGGGTTCCTAGGAAAATGTTGTTTTTTTTGCAATCATCCTTAGACAGTAGAAAGGTCAAATTGCATTGACGTTATGAAAAAAATAATTACTATTTGGGCTGAAATGCCAGAAGAGGAAATCTTAATTGACAGGTTCCATAGAGGTTTTCCAGGACATCTCTTGGGCTGATCCAAGTGAGCCTTCAAGCATATGCTCTACAAGGAAGAATTTTGTCAGCATTGTAGAAAAATGGAAAAAAATGTTGGTTTGAGGTATCAGATCTTTGTGGACAATAACTATTCCCATGAAACAAGGCAGGGAAGGAATAAGTTCCTCCCTGCTATTTGGTAATGCAAACAGAGACATCTTTGAAGTTTAAACCTGTTCACCCAGCAATAATAACATATTTTTTTCTGAGTAGATATAAGACATTTATGGCCTCAGAGTAAGCGTTGTAGGTCCTCATTAAGACCATAGCAGTGGTCAAGATGCCATAAGGTAATAGTCAGGAGAACAAGTGGAAGGAAAATACTATACAATAATCAAACTCAGCCTGAGCAGAATACTTGTCAAATATTATTCACTGTTCAAATGAAAGATGAAAGAAAAACAAAGAGAAATGTGGGACCTTCTCAGTAAAGAAAGACTTTAGATGCAGAAGGACTCACAGGCAATATTTAGTGGAGGACGACAGGGCAGAGGCGATGGAGAGAGTGCTAAAGGGTAATTTATCTTTGTCTATCTCTGGGATCAATGCATGGTATGCATCAACACATTTAACAATCATCCTGTAATAGTGGACAATAAATGGACATCAATAGCCTTTAAAAATTCTTATAAGTGTGTCTGACTGATGTTTGCTTAGATTTGTATGCGGGGTAATTTATGTGTGGAATCTGTAACTTAATTAATGAGACAGTTATTTATATAATGAACCAGTACTGAAGGTCATCTTAAGTAATGGAGTTTATAAGTCAAGCTTAGCTTGTAGAGGGTGGGCTGGGGACTTCTTATTCAAATTCTGGCCAATCTGACTAATGAAAATGATTGAAAGGATAAAAGGGGAGGTAATAAAATGAATGGAAGGGTGATGACTGGTTTGAATGAGGGCAAACATCAGGTGGAGAAATCAACAGATCAGAGGGGGTCTAAAGACTTTCATCCATGCAACACCAGGGATGAATTGGAAATTTGTCAGGGCTAAAAAATTAGTCCAACAAACATGCTGGCAATATAAAATGCATTACATCTCAAGTATAAATGTGTGGGCTTCTCACAGTCTTAAATATTCAAGTTTAGCAGAATACTTTGCATTATAGGACAAATTGCTCTTAACAATTTGTTATTATGGTGGTAGGGGATCATCCCACTTTAATGATAGCAACTAAAATACTGGAAAATGAAAAGGAGTGAAACTAGTAACACTGAACTATGGAAACAGCTTAGAGGCCATCTGCAGAATGGGGTTATAGTGCAAGGGGGGGGGTGTTCCCAGTCATGACTGTTGGGGAAAACAATTCAGAAGATTCAAGCTGAGGACATAAGAAAATCAAATATGATTCTAAACTGATGCAACCAGCTGCGCACATGGATACATTAAGTAGGCATGTGATCCAGCTCAGAAAAGAAGATCGTGACGGGGGTGGGTGGATAGAAATTTTTGGAGTCATAGGAAAATAAGAGAACAATTGCTCTATTTTTGGGTGGTAATGTCAGTATTGCGGTCTTCTGCACATTTAGAAAAGACAAAGAACATAAATTACTTATAAAAAGAATGGCATGCTAAGCTATACAGTACAGATAGGAGAAGAAAGAAAGAAAGAAAGAAAGAAAGGCAGAAAGAAGGGAGTACCCACCCTTATAAAAATAGTACATAACAATGTAACTAAGCAATAGAAAATACTCAGGGTAGGTATGTCACACCTCAAGGAAACTGGAAAGGAGAAAGACTAACAATAACAAATGTGCATATACCCTCAAAAATAAAACAAAATGAGTTGAAAGAAGTATAGGGGGAAACAGTGGTAAGTCAGCGGGATATGTTAGGTGTAGGAAGTGACTGGAATTTAATTATAAAAGGAACAGATATTTCTGGTGGCTCTAGGTGGCACAACATAAGTAGTGAGTCTAGATATTTAGGGAAATACTTGAAGGTGTTTGGATTGAAAGATGTAAAGGCAAGAGCAGGGGATACTATTAGTTTCACATATTATTCCCAACAATATAGGAGCTAGGCAAGACTTGATGGATTTTATGTATCATCTGAGCATATGAACAAAGTGTTAGCCTTTGAGACCCATCTGCTGATCATATCGGATCATGCCCTAGTAATAATGAAGGTAGGCAAGATACATAATGGTACTGGGCTTAAATACAGGCACTTTCTAGTTTATTCATTGAAGACCAGTTTTAAAAGTTGGAAGGCAGAGATGCTTAGACCATAGTTATTGTAACTAAAAAGGGGGAAGGACAGCATACTGGGTATATGGAAGAGAGTTAAGATGAGCTTTTAATAACTAATAACAGTCTCAGAAAGACGGGTTAGGAAATAGTGTGTTGAAATATTGAGAAGGATTAGAAAAAGTTAGAAAATATATGTTAATGAAGTTGGAAAAAGATTAGTGCAAAGGGCAAGGGAGGAAGTTGAAGAACATTTGAAGATTGTAAATGAGCAGTGTAAAATAGCATTGATGTAAATGTATTTTGATTCTAACCCTAAAAATATTACCACAGAAACTAAGGCAACAAAAAGTAGAAAGGTTATCTGGAAGTTAAAGAACTCCAAAATGGATGGTTCTTCTGCTTGGGTACATCTGGTGGGGCACTGCAATATGCATCTGAGACCTGCAGCCACATAGTCATAGTGTATACTTTATTACATAATTTGGTAGTATACAAGCAGATACAGCAGCACGAGAGCATTGCAGTACTACTTAATAGTCTTGTCAGAGAACCAGACAAGGAATTATGGGTAGAATCATAAGAAGAACAAACTACAGCTGCAACCTATGAAAGGCAGAAGGAAAGCACAATTCATTGCAACAGTGTGAAAGAATTGGTGCCTGGTTCACAAGTATTGTGACAACCCTCCACTAGACCAGTAATCAAGGAGCCTCAATCCTCACCACTGGCACCTGTGGGGGGACATTCACTGAGAGGATAAGTGCATGCAGTATTTCCAGATGCAGATCTCTGCATCAAGTGCAATTTCCCCTAAGAGCACACAGAGACCACAGTCAGTCTGGGGCTGGTTTCTCTCTCTTTTTCTCCAGATCCCCAGTAAGACTCCCACTGGCACAGCTATAGAGTTGAGATCTCAGCTGAGTAACCAAACCAAGACCTCCAGCACCCTGTCTGTCAGCCAGTGCTTTGTGTCCTTGCCCAAGTGGTTGACAGACACACTCTTTGAGGTTTGATTTATACACACAAACACACACACACACACACACACACACACACACACACACACACACACACACACACACCTGGGAAAGGCTGGCACAGGATTACTAGCTATGTCCCCTTCTGCCCAGACTATAAGGTAGTCCCCACTGCCACCAGTCACTTCTTATCAGCTACTTTAGGGCCCCTAAGAAAGGGTGTTCAATCTTACTGTGCAACATTAATATTAATACAAATGGTAGTTTGACTAAGAGCAAGGCTATTAGGAGTGGCCCACACAGTGTCACCAAATAAATATGTAAGTACTCTGAAAACTTAAATATATCTACACAGATCAGCCACAATGAACAGATATTTAATAATAAATAATAAAAGCACAAAAGAATACTCATTAACTCAACACAGTGACAATAGAGTTCAGAATCACAGGAAATATTTTAAAACAACATTGCAGAACAGTTTCACATAAATAGAGAAAACATCTAGACTACTCTTCCTATATTCCTATTTATCACTAAGAGATACTATGCCCTAAATGTCTTACTTACAGAGCCAGGCAAATACAGATGAGAAGTGCTGAAGAGATGCTTTCAGGTCCAGAACAAAATACAAAATGCACTGACTTTCTCTCTGAGATAGTTCTTAAATTAAGAGATAGTTCTTAAATTAATAACACTCCTTACTGCTGGGTTAGCTAGATGGCATCACTATTTGACATCTGCATCTAGTTCCCAGGCTAAACATATACCAACAGAATTTAACGTGTCTCTATGAGAAATACTTATCTCTTAGAAGGTGACACTTATCTCTTAGAAGCTTGCCTGAAACTGGAAGTTGTAAAATAATTAACACTTTTACGTATTAAACCTAGTAATTATTTATGTTTCAAACAATAGAAAGAATTTCCAGCTGCAGACATTCTGTCTTCTAGTTCTGGCAAACACTCTCATACAATTCTTTATTTATTTTCTCACAGTTTACAAGTTAACTCTGTATGTCCCAACTTCTGCTATGAAAACATAAATTTGCACAGACATATAGTCAATATACATGTTTGCTCTTCTCCAGCAGAGTGCACTGTGGTTATATTTTTGAAACTCTGCACATACCATATAGTTTAATCATAACATATAGTTCACTTACATTTGTAAGGCAAGCCTGTAGAATCAGATCATATTAATATTTACAAATGACATAGGATTATTTACAAAATTCTAACTAGCTGGGCTGGCAGCCTTCATATATAGCATTAGTTAAAAATGAGAGAACATGACAACTGAGATAATCTAACAGCTGTTTAAGACAAGAAATTTCTTCTTCCTTCTATACCCATAGTAACCCAAGCTTGATTCTGCAGAGTATCTCTTATGTTCAAGTTCTAGACTACATCAAAGAGCCAGAACAGTATGGTTTCCTACATGGATATATGACAATTATAACCTTGCTTGCTTATTTATTTATTTATTTATTTTATTGCTAGTTATCACTTGTTATAAAGAAAAGCAGCTTTGTCCATGTAGTTCTTTTAGCCACAATCCAGGCCACTGTATATAAATATACTAAAAAAACTGATGCCAATAACTAACTTCCACGAATTGCAGAAATGCACCAGTTTATGTATGTTAAATCATACAGAACATGTCTTAGTTAGGGACACACAACAAAGTGAGTTTTTGACAGGAATTAAAACTCAGATTACTTTCAGGTGAGCACTTCAGAAAAAAATGTAAGTAGTTTAATTTCAGTTTAATATACCATTAATTCAAACGGCTTTTTATCAGCATAACTGATAAGAAAAAAATAAAGTTCTACTTGGTGTAGCCCTGCTGATCCAGTGTTACAGTCTATAGATTGAGAAAACGGCAAAGTCTCTTGTTTGCCTTTAACACTTATTGCAGCATTTACACTGTCTAATCAGGCTTTTTTAAGCTTCAGCACAGTACCATGTAGTCAGGAAATATTACCATAAATACTTTTAGTCACTTATACAGGTTTCAGACTCTGCTGACACTTACATATAAAAGTACGCTGAAGATTTTTATAATTAAACAGCTTCGTCCAAAGGCACCTTTAGTTTTATCTTACAGCAAACAGTTGTAAAGAGCACATTGTTTTCAGAGCTCATGATTTCACCGCTGTTGCTACTAGCTTCTGATTTGGAAACTTATATGTCACCTTTCTTTCATTATGCTCTCTGTTTACTTCTGTTTGCAAAGCAAGGCTAACTTGGACTTTTGGCATGACAGGAGTGAGCTACTGATGGAGGATACAGCACTCCTGCTTGGTCACTGAGATTTATGGATGATGCATCTGCTTCTGATAAGCAGAAGACTCTTTCACAAAACTTTCTCCTTAAATAATTATCTGGAGTTGTACTGGATGTCAAAAATGACAAGAAAAGGGAGGAAAAAAAAGAGTGAGAGCAAAAAGGATATTTGGAGGTGGAAAATTTAAGACGTGTGGCAAGCAGAGCCCTTGAACAGAAGGAACAGAGTGTTCACTGTGTGGTTTTGCTGCAGGAGAAAACTGATTGGACATGTGAAGAAGTTTTGAAATCAAATGGAGCATCAGGAGATTATATTAAAACAATGAAAAAAAAAGATGGGAGGAAATTGGAAGACACGTTTCTGTTACTCAGATGAGCTCCCAGCACTTCAGAAGATGGACTCAGATTCTAAAAAAATGGATAGCAGACCAGGAGGCAAAAAAACAGGAGGTTGGCATAATGGTTAAGGTATTTACCTTATATTTACAAGGTACCGGGTTTGATTCTTACATGGGGTAATTGGCTAGGCTTAAAATTGCCCAGAAGGGCTGCTAGCCTAGTACTAATCTAGGAATCTACTATGAACAAAGAGACTAACAGAAATGTTTCTGAGTTGGGGGACAGGGTTCCTAGGAAAATGTTGTTTTTTGCAATCATCCTTAGACAGTAGAAAGGTCAAATTGCATTGACTTTATGAAAGAAAACAATTACTATTTGGGATGAAATGCCAGAAGAGGAAATCTTAATTGACAGGTTCCATAGTGGTTTTCCAGGACATCTCTTAGACTGATCCAAGTGATCCTTCAAGCATATGCTCTACAAGGAAGAATTTTGTCAGCATTGTAGAAAAATGGAGAAAATATGTTGGTTTGAGGTATCAGAGTCTTTGTGGACAATAACTATTCCCATGAAAGAAGGCATGGAAGGAATAAGTTCCTCCCTGCTATTTGGTAAAGCAAACAGAGACATCTTTGAAGTTTAAAACTGTTCACCTAGCAATAATAAAATATTTTTTTTCTAAGTGGATATAAGACATTTATGGACTCAGAGTAAACTTTTTAGGTCCTAATTAAGACCAGAGCAGTGGTCAAGATGCCATAAGGTAATAGTCAGGAGAACAAGAGGAAGGAAAATACTATACAATAATCAAACTCAGCCTGAGCAGAATACTGGTTAAATATTATTCACTGTTCAAATGAAAGATGAAAGAAAAACAAAGAGAAATGTGGGACTTTGTCAGTAAAGAAAGACTTTAGATGCAGAAGGACTCACAGGCAATATTTAGTGGAGGAAGACAGGGCAGAGGTGATGGAGAGAGTGCTAAAGGGTAATTTATCTTTGTCTAGCTCTGGGATCAATGCATGGTACGCATCAACACATTTGACAATCATCCTGTAATAGAGGACAATAAATGGACATCAATAGCCTTTAAAAATTCTTATAAGTGTGTCTGATGTTTGCTTAGATTTGTATGCGGGGTAATATATGTGTGGAATCTGTAACTTAATTAATGAGACAGTTATTTATATAATGAACCAGTACTGAAAGTCAGCTTAAGTAATGGAGCTTATAAGTCAAGCTTAGCTTGCAGAGGGTGGGCTGGGGACTCCTTATTCAAATTCAGGGCAATCTGACTAATGAAAATGATTGCAAGGATAAAAGGGGAGGTAATAAAATGAATGGAAAGGTGATGATTGGTTTGAATGAGGGCAAACTTCAGGTGGAGAAATCAACAGATCAGAGGGGGGCTAAAGACTTTCATCCATGCAACACCAGGGATGAACTGGAAATTTGTCAGTGCTAAAAAAATTGTTCCAACAAACATGCTGGCAATATAAAATACATTGCATCTCAAGTGTAACTGTGTGGGCTTCTCACAGTCTTAAATATTCAAGTTTAGCAGAATACTTTGCATTATAGGACAAATTGCTCTTATAGATTTGTTATTATGGTGGAAGGGGATCATCCCACTTTAATGATAGCAACTGAAATACTGGAAAATAAAAAGGAGTGAAACTAGTAACACTGAACTATGGAAACAGCTTAGAGGCCATCTGCAGAATGGGGTTATAGTGCAAGGGGGGATGTTCCCAGTCATGACTGTTGAGGAAAACAATTCAGAAGATTCAAGCTGAGGACATAAGAAAATCAAATATGATTCTAAACTGATGCAACCAGCTGCGCACATGGATACATTGAGTAGGCATGTGATCCAGCTCAGAAAAGAAGATGGTGACGGGGGTGGTGGTGGATAGATATTTTTGGAGTCATAGGAAAGTAAGACAGCAATTGCTTTATTTTTGGGTGATAAAGTCAGTATTGTGGTCTTCTACACAGTTATAAAAGACAAAGAACATAAATTACTTATAAAAAGAATGGCATGCTAGGCTATAGAGTACAGATAGGAGAAAAAAGAAAGAAAGAAGAGAGTACCCACCCGTATAAAAATAGTACATAACAATGTAACTAAGCAATAGAAAATACTCAGTCAGGGTAGGTATGTCATACCTTAAGGAAACTAGAAAGGAGAAAGACTAACAATAACAAATGTGCATTTACCCCCCAAAATAAAACAAAATGAGTTGAAAGATGTATAGGGGGAAACAGTGGTAAGCCAGCAGGATATGGCAGGTGTAGGAAGTGACTGGAATTTAATTATAAAAGGAACAGATATTTCTGGTGGCTCTAGGTGGCACAACATAAGTAGTGAGTCTAGATATTTAGGGAAATACTTGAAGGTGTTTGGATTGAAAGATGTAAAGGCAAGAGCAGGGGATACTATTAGTTTCACATATTATTCCCAACAATATAGGAGCTAGGCAAGACTTGATGGATTTTATGTATCATCTGAGCATATGAACAAAGTGTTAGCCTTTGAGACCCATCTGCTGATCATATCGGATCATGCCCTAGTAATAATGAAGGTAGGGAAGATACATAATGGTACTGGGCTTAAATACAGGCACTTTCTAGTTTATTCATTGAAGACCAGTTTTAAAATTTGGAAGGCAGAGATGCTTATACCATAGTTATTGGAACTAAAAAGGGGGAGGACAGCATACTGGGTATATGGAAGAGAGCTAAGATGAGCTTGTAATAACTAATAACAGTCTCAGAAAGACGGGTTAGGAAATAGTGTGTTGAAATATTGAGAAGGATTAGAAAAAGTTAGAGAATATACGTTAATGGAGTTGGAAAAAGGTTAGTGGCAAAGGGCAAGGGCGGAAGTTGAAGAACATTTGAAGATTGTAAATGAACAGTGTAAAATAGCATTGATGCAAATGTATTTTGATTCTAAACCTAAAAATATTACCACAGAAACTATGGCAACAAAAAGTAGAAAGGTTATCTGGAAGTTAAAGGACTCCAAAATGTATGGCTCTTCTGCTTGGGTACATCTGGTGGTGCACTGCAATATGCATCTGAGACCTGTAGCCACATATTCATAGTGTATACTTTATTACATAATTTGGTAGTATACAAGCAGATACAGCAGCACGAGAGCATTGCAGTACTACTTAATAGTCTTGTCAGAGAACCAGACAAGGAATTATGGGTAGAATCATAAGAAGAACAAACTACAGCTGCAACCTTTGAAAGGCAGAAGGAAGGCACAATTCATTGCAGCAGTGTGAAGGAATTGATGCCTGGTCTACAAGTATTGTGACAACCCTCCACTAGACCAGTAATCAAGGAGCCTCAATCCTCACCACTGGCACCTGTGGGGGGACATTCACTGAGAGGATCATAGGTGCACACAGTATTTCCAGATGCAGATCTCTGCATCAAGTGTAATTTCCCCTAAGAGCACACAGAAACCACAGTCAGTCTGGGGCTGGTTTCTCTCTCTTTTTCGCCAGATCCCCAGTAAGACTCCCTACTGGCACAGCTATAGAGTTGAGATCTCAGCTGAGTAACCCAACCAAGACCTCCAGCACCCTCTCTGTCCAGCCAGTGCTTTGTGTCCTTGCCCAATCGGCTGACAGACACACTCTTTGAGGTTTGATTTGTATACACACACACACACACACACACACACACACACACACACACACACACACACACACACACACACACACACACACATGCCTGGGAAAGGCTGGCACAGGTTTACTAGCTATGTCCCCTTCTGCCCAGACTATAAGGTAGTTACCACTGCCACCAGTCACTCCTTATCAGCTACTTTAGGGCCCCTAAGAAAGGGTGTCCAATCTTACTGTGTAACATTAATATTAATACAAATGGTAGTTTGACCAAGAGCAAGATTATTACGAGTGGCCCACACAGTGTCACCAAATAAATATGTAAGTACTCTGAAAACTTAAATATTTCTACACAGATCAGCCACAATGAAAGGTTTAAATGTATTTAATAATAAATAATAAAATAACAAGACGATACTAAATATATATTCACAGTGACATCAGAGTTCAAAATCATAGGGAATATTTAGAACAACATTGAAGGACAGTCTCAAATAAATAAAGAAAAAGAATATCTAAACTAAGCTTCACTATATTCCCGACTGAATCTATGATAATTGCTATACCCTAAAAACTTACTAATAGAACAAAGCAGATAATGTGGTGAATGGGTTTTGTTGTTGTCAGGTCCAAGACAGAATGCAGAATGCTCTATCTCACTAAGAAGCTTTTCAAAATATTATCTAAAATATTGCTATCGAAATAGCTTACAGAATGACATAATTTCTGATCATCTGACTTCTAGTTCCCACTCCCAGGCCAAAACTCCTATTGCTAGAAGTTGGCAGTATTTAGCATCTAGCTGTAAAAATACCCAGACAAGGGCTTTTCCTTAGATGTTTGGCAGGTGCTGGAAGTCATAAAGCAATTGCATTCCTTCTTGCTTCCAAAGTAGCAATTAGTTCACAATAAAGAAAATACAGAAAGCTTCCTAGTACAGACTTTGTGTCTCTAGCTGCATTGACTGCATTGAAACCTGTGATATAGCCTCTTTATGGCCTAGCCTATAAAGTCATTTAATTTAAAATATTTTTCTAAAGTCTGCTGGACTGAAGATAACCCTCTGGTTTCCTCTGTTAACATATACATTTAAACAGTTACAATAGTGCATGTACATTTCTGTTCTCTTCCAGTAGGGCACACTGTGGATACATTTTAAGCACAAGCACTTTTCAAATACCTTTGCAACACAAACATCTGTACAAAGCAGTTTGATATACAGCTCTAATACGTTTCTAACACAAGCATCTTGTATAAATTTGTTTGATATTCACAAATGGCATACAATTATTTACAAAATTCCAGTTAGCTGGCAGTACCTCTTTTCGTCACACTTCTTCCCCCCTTCAAAGATTCAAGCTAGTTTTTCAAGTGACCCTTGAGAAATGTTGCTTGAGAGGGATGAGTCTATCTATCCCATACCCTGTCCTGAGATCCCAGCTGCCTTTGTATTGCTAACCTCATTACATCGTTGCAGTGTCATATCATCTGCCTGCTACCCTAGGCTCCACTGTAGTAACTTGGGATTTTTCTGTCTGACTTGCTGTAGCCATGGATCCCCCTCAGAATCCTCCTGCCTCCTACTGCAAATACTTAGCACCAGGGCTTCCCTGTCACAGTAAGATTTCATGGCATTAACATGGTACAATTTGTGTTCCTGCCTAGCAGTTCTATCATGTAGTTAACATTACTGACCTTCCTTACCACTTTGAAGGGTCTCTCCCAAGCTGCCTGCAGCTTGTTGTGTCTGACAGGAATGAGAACCATAACCTGCTCCCCCTCAGCATACTCTCTGGCTCAAGCATTCCTGTCATATCAGACCTTTTTTCTGCTGTTGGGCTCCCTGCCAACTTTTCCTGGGCCAAGCCCATGAGATCCCTGAGCCTTGTCCTGAGGTTTAGAACATACTGAACAACAGACTCCTTGTGGGATTCACACTCACCCACCCATTCTACATGAATCAAATCTAAGGATCCCTTCACCCTGTGGCCATACAACAACTCAAAGGGTGAAAAAATGGTTGAATCCTGGGGCATATCTCTGTAAGCAAACAATAGATGGGGCAAATATTTGTCCTACTCCCTCTTAAACTGGTGTGCAAATGCCCATAGCATGGTCTTTAGTGTATAGTTTAACCTCTCCACCAGACCATTAGTCTTGGGGTGGTAGGGGTGGTCTTTAGGTGCTTTACCCACAGTGCTCCCACAAACAAGCCAGCAAGTCTGACATGAGATTGGCACCTCTGTCAGTTAGTATTTCTTTAGGGAAATCTACCCTGCTGAAAATATCTAACAAAGCATTTGCCACCTTTTCTGCCACAATGGAGGACAGAGCCACCACCTCAGGATATCTGGTAGCATAATCTACTACCACTAGGACATACATCTTTCCTGTGGAACTTGGTTTACTCAGGGGCCCCACAATATCCATAGCTACCCTCTGAAATGGATCTGTAATCTCAGGCAATGGCACTAAAGGAGTTTTGATCTTGTCTCTTGCCCTGCTTAACTTTTGGTACTGCTCACAGGTCCTGCAGTACCCTGTTATATCCCTGGAAATCCCAGGCCAATAAAAGGTCTGCATGATACATCTCTTTGTATGCTTTATGCTGATATGACCTGCAAAGGGAATCTCATGGGCTATGGCTAGAAGTGCCAGATGGTAGGCTCTGGGCACTACCAACTGTTGTATTCTCTCATCCTCTAGTTCTCCCTCAGGGATCCACTATCTATACACTATCTCTTTGTCCTAGTAATCAGATTCCCACCTTCCTTGAGAATCAGGTGCCTCACTAGCTACCTCCCTCAGGCCTTGTAATGTAGGGTCTGAGCGCTGAGCCTGTCTCAACTCTCTCTTTGTAACCCTTCCCAGCTCCCCTTCCACAGGAAGTCTGTTATGCTCTGACATCGGTGCCTCAATGTCTCACCGGGGCTACTAGTCACCTCTGCCCTTGCAGTTACTCGGTCCAAGGGAACATCTGTACCCACCAGTAGCTGTGGCTCACGTTCAGTCTCACTGTTACAGGGTCACTCCCCCTCTGAAGTAAACACCTCACCAGTTCTGGCTTCAAGTGTGCAGTCTGTCCGTGTCCCCCCCAGGCTACCAGACCCACATGTCTGTCTCCAAGCCAGACTGTGTGTCACTGTATGAACACAAGATGCTGCATTATCAAAATCATTCCCTGTCAGCACATCTGCAGGGATATCCTCAAACACACCTACATGCTTGATTCCTTTTTCCACCCTCCCAGTCAAGATTAATCCTAGCCAAATATATTAGGAATGGGGTCCCTCCTAAAGCTCTGACTGGACTAGACTGCCCAAGCAAGTAGTGCTCCTCTTTAACCATTGCAGACTTCACAATGGTTAGTTCAGAGGCTGTGTCTCTCTTAGCAGTGGACTGTTTTCCATCTACTAAGATAGGATATAAGATAGGATATAACCTCTTGTGGTAGCTTGGTACCCTTGTTGTCTCCAGACAACTTACCACTGGCATTCTGTCATTCCCACTTGCTGGCTCCCCCCACCATTTGTTCCTCATCTTGCCTCCATGGACATCTATATGTACATGGCCCTACTGGATACATTTAAAACATTTAACCCTTGATTCTGGCCATGTACCTGAACTAGTGGCTTCACCTGTTACTAGCAGACTCTGTTGGGGTAGTGTAGGTTGTCCACCATGGGTTCCCTTAGACCCATGTGCAGCACTGGGTATCCCCTCCTTGTGCAGTGATGCCCTGCTTGCTAGGTATAGGTCTCCTTTTTTCACCAACTCATCTGAGGTGTTGCATTCTCTATCTGCCAACCAGATTCTCATGTCCTCAGGCTGAGTGCTAAGGGTTTGTTACCTCACCAAAAGGTCTGCCAGCCCTTCAAAAGTGGTGACTTGACACCCACTCACCCACCTATGATAATAAGTGCTTAACTCAGCAATCTCAAAATGCACTCACTTGAGGCACTCCTTAAAATGGAGAACACTGATATCTGAGCAGTGACTGAGACCTGGTTCAAGGCTCTGGAGAGCACCCCTGCATTACCAGGCTATAACTCATACCACCCATTTCGTCCATCTGACTTGGACCGGAACACCAAAGGCGGAAGTGTGTCCATATTCATTAATGATATCCACACCTCCAGGCTAGTTGCTCATCATAATGCATCTGAGGTTATCCAAGTGCAACTAACTCTGGGCAAAAATGCAATCCAAATTGTATCTTGCTACAGATTCCCCCACCATGCCCCAGGATCCCCACTCCTCTTTTCTTGATATAGTGGAAAATATTAGGGTTCAAGCAAACACCCTGATATAGGGCAATTTCAGCTACCACACCATTAACTGGGAAAACTACTCATGTACCAACTCCTTTGCTCAGCGCTTTCTGGAATTCATAAATTCCAGTGCCCTGGATCAACTTATCCACACCCCCACCAGGGGCAACAATATCCTAGATCTAGTCATTACCAACATGAGTGACCATTGTTCCACACCTGTAGTCAAATCCTCATTGGTCAGATCCGACCATAAGCTAATCACCCTAGATATCCACATCCCACTCCCACCCTCCATTAAGGAAACCATGGCAAATAATTTCTCCAAAGCCAATTTCATGCTTCTTAATACAGAAGTGGCGAACTTCATGACACCCATGCAGATGGACAATATAGTTATGACTGCTGAATCCTACACAAATGCACTCTTTAAGCACTTACACAAGTGCATGGATCGTGCTATCCAAAACAGAACCAAGACGCTATCCTTCAAAAAAAGGAAGCCAATCAGGTGGTCCAAACTCTATAACAGAAGGAAGAAACTGTTGCAAAAGAGAGTAAAATCCCATGAGTGGAGGAGCTCCCTGGTCAGCCTCAGTAAAAAGCTGAGATCCCTTATAAGATCCTCCAAAGCTAGCTACAAAAAACAAGATCACCATTGATCCTAAGGACAACCACAAACCATTCTATAGCTATGTCAAGAATCTCAATGTCAACACCCAGATCTGCTCTGAGTTACAATGGCACAAAAATTATAGAACCAACTGATATTGCCAACATCCTGGCAGATAGGTTCAGTGCTAACGTTACCCCCTCTCACCCACTAAAATGCCCATATCTATACAGGAAGAATGCAGAGTCCCTGTAATCACAACTACGCAGGTAAAAGCAGCACTCTCTGAAGCCAAAAACACAGCATCCATGGGACTGGACAACATCCCAGGCTGCGTTTTACACGAACTTCAGAACAAACTGGCTCCCCACCTAAGCACCATGTTCAATCATAGCCTCACATCAGGCTTTGTGCTCACTGAATGGTGCACAGCAGCAGTTATCCCACTCATACCTCTCAACCTGGAAACATCAAAAATCTGGACAAGGCCCATGAAAAATAGGTACAAATCTGTATGCTGATTAACGTAAAATGTGCATGCATAATTAAGTAATTCCACCCACTCCAATGGGATTGTGGGATATCAACTTTCAAATGCAAACTGAAGAACAGACAACCAAAATATGGCACCAGAGTCCCCCTGCAGCCATTCCAATGTCCCGTTACCTGGCTATTTTGCCCCATTTACCATAAACATTAATGTGTGCATACTGCTTTACTTCTACAATGATTATTTGGATTTTATTTTTACATTTTATAGCACAATGCAGAAACACTAATAGCTATCTGCTAAACAACTGTCTCACAATGAAAATAGACTTGGCATTGAAACTTCTCTTCCCTTGAAACTCACATTCATTGAAATAGTATTGAAACCCACACCACATCCAAAGAAAATGCATCTGGCCAGTGATGGATAAAGATTACCTTTGGGCTGTTTTCAAAATGCAGGCCCCTGGCTTGCACACAAAACAAGAAACGTATATGCATTCTTTGATACACCTTTCTGACTTTATTAAATTATGTTCCTTGTATAATACAGCACACTTGTTAGACTTAAGTTAGAGAACATTTTAAAATTTATTGTTTGAACATTTTTTCAGTAGACAATGAAACAAAATGCATGAACAAATATTGACAAAAATACCCAATTCAGAACATTTCCATCATAAAAGTATACTTCCATTTATAATTAATAAGTTTTCAATAGACAAGCAATGTAATGTTGCAGTCATGTTTCAAGGTATTTACAATATGCAGCAAGCTTGTAGTTAGTTGTACAACCTAGGTGGATGACTGATGGTGTTACCAGGTCAGAAATGGAAAAGATACAGAGATGGGAAGAATAAAACAATGTAAGTATAAAATTATTGAAACCAAACAGAAGCAGACTGAAGCTGATACCAAGATTAACGTATTTACCCCACTAGTTAAAAAATATGTCACAGCTGACGCTGTACATAGGACTGGTAAGATATTGCCAGGATTTACTACATTACCTCACTAAGGTACTATCCTGGAGCAGTTATCACAGGCATGTTATATTCCACACTGCTAGAAACTATACATGAAGTGCACCCAGGAGAAAAAGTAAAAACCCTTACTCAATGTTCTGTGTAGTCACCCAACTCTGATATTGAAATTAAATAGTATGTCACTTTGGCAAAAGTTATTTTGGATATCAGTGTTCCCTGATACACCAGAGCCATCATCTATGAATCTTCTTTAATGGCCTTCATCTTCATTACGTAGTGTATTTATATTGAAGTTTTGGATTCTTCCAGGGGCTCACAATTCCTAAACATAGCGGATAGGTATTCAAACTGACCAGAAGTACAGCAAGGTATCAGAGAGGAATACAAAGACAACAGAAGTATGGCAAGATATCACAGGGGGGTACAAAGACAAGAGAAGTACACACTTAGAAAATTGATATAATAACAGGTTTTGCATTAGCATGAGTTTTCTGAAGGGTGTCAAGTCTAACACTCAAATGTCTGTTATCAATTTCTAACTTCAATCTTTAATAATTTGCCACTAATTTGCCATAAAACTACAATTTTATGAACAACAGATGAAAAATATGAGGCAGAAATCTGGACATTCTGCAAAATCTGTACAGCTGAGAGGCAGAAAGTGCTGACCTGACCAGATACTATAGAACTGGCAGAAGGCAAATAATGCTGACTGCTTCTATGACTACTTGTCAGACTACACTAGTGATGTAGACCATCACACATGGAAAAGACCCTTAATCAATTTAGAAAATATTAAACAGGTGGAAAGACCACAACCAATTATTTGACAAATGAACACAGAAAAGCACTCCAGACAAACAAGATGATACCCCAGAAGTAATAACTACCCAGCACCCAAACTTTGTCGGGCTACATAAAGCCCAGAGCTGTACCCAAGATAAATTCTCGCCAGATCTTTATCCACAAAAAGAGATATCAGCTGATTCCTGTACCAACTAATGTCTTTCTTCATCTGTGTTCTACAATGAATTCTCTGTGCTAATATTTTCTCCTTTACAGTAATATCACATTCCCTACTTGTCTAAACAGCTTCAGGTATTTAATTTGGCTCCAAAGACTTAAAAGCAAAAGAAAAACTTAACAGTTACAGTTCAGCTAGAAAATGTAATGGCTCAAAAGCAGTCGCATACACATTAATGGCTCAAAACTTAACATCAGCTTCAGTTCCACCTTGAACAGCTTCAGTTCACACACAGGTATCTTATGAAAACTTAACGGCTCAGAAGCAGTCGCACACACAGGAAAGCAAAGCAGTTAAGCAAAAATACCTGAGCAAGCAGTCGCTCAGTACACAAGTATCCTTAAAGCAATTGCAGTTCAGCTCCAAAGACTAAAAAGCAATATAAAATGAAAAATTAACAGCTCAAAACTTAACCTCAGATTTAGTTCCCACCATGAACAGCTTCCGTTCACACACAGGTAGCTTATGAAAACTTAACGGCTCAGAAACAGTCGCACACACAGGAAAGCAAAGCGGTTAAGCAAAAATACCTGAGCAAGCAGTCACTCAGTACACAGGTATCCTTAAAAGCAATTGCAGTTCAGCTTCACCTAGAGCAGCTTCAGTTCACACACAGGTAACCTACGAAAACTTAACAGCTCAGAAGCAGTCACACATAGAGGAAAGCAAAATAATTAAGCAAAATACCTGAGCAAGCAGTCGTTCTATTTGGCTCCAAAAGCAAAGACTTAACACAATTAAAACAAAAACTTAACAGCTAGGCAAAAGCAGTCATGTCCATGCTTGCCCCTTGAGCTCAATTCCAACAGGCTGACAGAACTGACGTAATCGTGCATGTGATGATGTTGCTCCAAAAGCATGAAAGGAATAAATAAAAAAAAAAATCGGGAATGAAGGGGTGCCACTCGGGAATCATGGCACCCCATTATTTGGACCCCAAAACTCAGTAAAAACTGAGCAATTTGGTACAGTTGGGAGGTATGATCCCACTCCACAAAGGGGAAGCCACCACTGATCCTGGGAACTATCACTCTATTAGCCTGACGAGCCTGATCTGCAAGGCCATGGAATGTATCATCATGGAATTCATAAACAAAGACATTAGTAACCTCCAAACTCTGGACCCCACCCCATTCAGGTTTGTGGAAGGCAGATCATGGCTCCTGAACCTGGTCGACTTCTTTGAGGCAGCCACCAAAGGCGTAGACTAGAGTAAGGTGGTTCACACAGCCTATTTTGACCTCGCCGAGGCTTTCAACACCATCCCACATTCTGGAATTATAGCTAAACACACTAAACTAGGTATAAATCCCTATGTCACAAGATGGGTTGCCAACTGGCTCACTGGCAGAACCTTCACTCTAATAGTTGCAGACACAAAATCTGACTTCAAACCAGTGACAAATGGAGTACCTCAGAGTTCAGTCCTGGAACCTCTCCTGTTTGGTATCTACTTCTCTGAAGTACAGGCTAACACAGAAGGCCTCTGGCTAATGAAGTTCGCAGATGACTGCAAACTAGGAGCTATAGTTGAGTCCCCAAATGATGTGCACATCCTACAGAAGGGCTTCACTGAGACAGATGTCTGGTGTCAGAGCCATGGCCTCAAGCTCAATGCCAAAAAGTGCATTGTTATCCCCTTTGGTAAAACTCTGTACCCATGAACTACCACATAGGTGGCAGTCTTCTTAACGCCAAATGTGTAATAAGAGACCTTGGGACCCAGATGGACAGGAATCTCTCCTTTGATAGTCACATTGCCATATTAGTCAGGAAATCCTTCTAACACCTCATCTTCTCATCCAAGAAAAAAAGGTCATTGTTCCCCTCTACTCGACACTCATTAAACCCATTATAGAGTACAATGCCCCTTTTGGAATGCACCTTACAAGACATCTGCAGCAGCTGGAAAGGCCACAGAAGTACCTCACAAAGAGGATTACTGGCCTCAAACAGATGCCCTACAATGACCGTCTCAAAAAACTCCAGCTTTACTCTGTAGCACATCGCCTACTCCGAGGTGATCTCTGCCTAACATATAATGCAGAGCTCCTCCAATATCGAGATCAGGTATGGTGACTGCAGACTATTAAACAATGACAAGATTCTCAGTAAGCTTGTAGGTGTAGGACCTTGTGCAAAGCTCCTGCAATACTGAGGTCAGATGAAGTGACTGCAGGCTATTAAACAATGGCAAAATTCTCAGTAAGCTTGTAGATGTAGGGCCTTGTGGCAGAGCTCCTGCAATATGAGGTCAGATGAAGTGACTGCAGGCTATTAAACAATGGCAAAATTCTCAGTAAGCTTGTAGGTGTAGGGCCTTGTGACAGAGCTCCTGCAATTTTGGGGTTAGATGTAGTGACTGCAGGCTATTAAACAACGACAAAATTATCAGTAAACTTGTAAGTGTAGGGATTTGTTGCAGAAGTCCTACAGTATCGAGGACTTGCTATTAATGACAAGATTCTCAGTAATCTTGTAGGTGTTGGGCCTTGTGGCAGAGCTCCTGCAATATCAAGGTCAGATGTAGTGACTGCAGGCTATTAAACAATAACAACATTTTCAGTAAGCTTATAGATGTAGGGCCTTCTAGCAGAGCTCTTGCAATATTAAGGTCAGATGTGGTGATTGCAGGCTATTAAAGAACAACAAAATTCTCAGTAAGCTTGTAGGTGTAGGGCCTTGTCGCAGAACTCCTTTAATATCGAGACCAGATGTAGTGACTGCAGGCTATTAAACAATGACATAATTCTCAGTAAGCTTGTAGGTGTAGGGTCTTGTGGCAGAGCTCCTGCAATATCGAGGTCAGATGTAGTGACTACAGGCTATTAAATAATAAAAAAAAAAATGACAAAGTTCTCAGCTTGTAGGTGTAAGGCCTTGAGGCAGAGCTCCTACAATATTGAGGACTGGCTATTAATGACAAAATTTTCAGTAAGCTTGTAGGTGTAGGGCCTTGTGGCAGAGCTCCTGCAATATCAAGGTCAGATGTAGTGACTGCAGGCTATTAAACAATAACACAATTTTCAGTAAGATTATAGATGTAGGACCTTCTGGCAGAGCTCTTGAAATATTGAGGTCCGATGTAGTGACTGCAGGCTATTAAAGAACAACAAAATTCTCAGTAAGCATGTAGGTGTAGGGCCTTGTCGCAGAACTCCTGTTATATAGAAGCCAGATGTTAGTGACGACAGGCTATTAAACAAAGACAAAATTCTTAGTAAGCTTGTAGCTGTAGGGTCTTGTGACAGAACTCCCACAATATTGAGGTCAGAAATAGTGACTGCAGGCTCTGCTCTATGAAGGAAGCGGTTAAAGGCCATGTCACACTGCATTAAGAATTCTGCAGTGTGACATGTCCTGTAACTGCTTAGCCATGTATTAGGAGCAGCATAGAACTAATATTCTGAGAAAATGGTAAATTAGTGTCATCCCATTGAAGGCAGCACTCATGCTATGGGACTGTAATGAAGGGGCCATGCTAGTATGCTTCATACAGTCAAAATCACAAGACAAGTAAGAAAGCATTCACAAGGATATAGGCACTGGAGTGTGCAATGAAGCTCCTCATAGCTGCAGCTTGGATACTGTGAGCAGGTAAAGAACCAAAACATTTCATGATATTAATGGGGAGGACAGAGGAACATAAAGGTAGAAAAGGGGAATAGCAAGCATCATAGGTCAGCAAGGTTGTGTTAACGAAAGTATCCATGACACCGGGTCATGTACTATGAGCTTAACAGGACATGAGCAGAGGCAAACAGGCTAGACCTGCTTGGATGGGGTCACATAATAGGTTAGAGTAGTGATTTACAGACAGTGGCATTAAATTCCTTCAGTAACATACAGAGATATGAGGTCCATTTTAGTGTGAAATTAGGCACTGTTTCACATATTGTGGGAAATTGCACTATGATGAGCAAGTTAGAAACCAGAATTTCACTAAAATAGACATTACACTTTAATATAGGTAAACTGAAGCAATACAAGACATCTAGTAATGCATCTCTACACTGTATTGAACACAAATGGTAGATGTCAGCAACAGGGCCAGAGGCAACCAGCAGTTTTGGGCAATGTAACACAGCACAAGGACATGACAGTTACTTCAGCTGCGGAAGAATACTGGGGCAGGGAATACAGCAAAGAGGCATGACAGTTATTTGTCCACTCATGCACAGTGAAGGCAGGACGTGATATAGAGGATAGAATGGACCCTGTATAGTGGTGAAGGGATGTCTACACATAAAAAGGGTGTGGAAGTTGAACTTCAGCTTTTTGTCTGTGTGAACACTGAGTAGCTTGGTGTGAGAGAAAAGATCAATTGTTGTATTATTTGAAGAGGTAATAGGCAATAAAGTTTCTTTGGCGTCCTTTTTGAGTGGCCTATTTTAAATCACTTCGACCTTAGTTTGGTTTTATTTTCTTGGTTCTGAATCCTGATTAGGGTTGCCAACACTTTAAAGAGAAAATCCAGGGAGATAGATATCCAAGTGCCAAAGGCACAAGAAAAATATTTGGAGGGGCTACTGGGATATCACCCCCAGGAAATTTTGTAATTTTGCTTTATAAAATGCATGTTTTAGAGCAGTTTTGTGACAGTTTTCTAGCATACAAAACTATCACATAACTACTGCAAAATATGTATTTCTAAAAAATTATTTGTGCTTTTTTGCTTATTGGATTGGATATTAGGTATTCTAGAAACAACAAACAATACGCTTACAGTAAAATCCACCACGGCCAATGAATGGATCCAGGAAAGTGTAGCCTAACAGCAACTTGAGACAGATAATTAACCACTTAATACCTTAATTTTTCCTGGTCTAGTATTATAGTAGTATCTATAATTCAAACAACAGTACAAGCAGCATATGTCAAAAACAATTCGGCATTTTGCACCAAGTGAGTAGAGGGACTGGTTTGCTACAGTGAAGAGTAAAAAAATAGTAATGGCAGTAAGTATAAAAACAGCTAAAACAACTATATGTGCACAGAATTGCAAACAGAATTACAGGTGAAAATTTAATGCTAGGCCTAATAGCGTTTAGATAAGACTTAGTCTGTTTCTTTGGTATGGTTTCACTCAAAGTCATTGGGTGCTTTCTCCAATAATATTTCTCGCTGCTTCCTGCTGATAACAGCAGGTTGTCATCATGCAAAACGAGTTCATAAAACTCACTGCAGGTCATGCTGTTAGTTCAGGAAAACCTGTTGTTCAGCTTTCACCAAAGCAACAGAGGCTCTGTTTCATTCCAAACGCCACTTGGCATTCATTAATGAGAAAACTCTTTCTGGAAAGGCATTGCTTCTGGGCAATGACAATGAGACTGACACAACATTAAACAAGTTAACTGGAAATGCTTCAGCAGTAGAGGCTGCACTGAAAATCTTCTGCCATTTTTCACATGGAGATGGCAGAGTTGAATTAGCAGCAATGCGTATCAAGTTTTCTTTGTACACTGAATTTAGCTCAGCTAATGTGTCCAAGTCAACTTCCTGCAATAAGCCTATGGCATTGCATGCAGTTTTACATGTTTAAGTTCTAGTAGTTTGCTGAGCAACAAGTGACTTAGTGCAAAAGCGATACCATCTTCTGACTCTGAGAAATTAAACCACTATTTCATGTACATCAAACCCTTTTCAAGACTAGTGCAAAATTTTTCCACTATAACCACATGAAACAGCATGTGTTTTGAATCAAAAAAACTTATCTGCTATGTGTGATTCAATTTTCTTTCTCAAGTCCTACATAACCTGAAACAGCTCAACGAATGTAAAATCTTCCCGTTCCACTTTCTGAACAGATAATTCAGAATCATTGCAGCATAAGTAAGTTTTCTTGATGTTAGTCTTCACCAATTCATGATCATGTTTGTCTTTTTTCTATGCCCAGATTTGCATGAACTGTCTTAAGGCATTCACTGCTTAGAGAAATGAAATATGAAATGATCACTGGCCAAGATTCCAATAACCTATCGACAGCAGGACCCAGAGACAACCATTTGGTTGGTACATGTCTCAATAGTTCATAGTACTCCAAGTCCACAAATTCAAAAACTTTTGCAGGTCCATTCTGTGGTTTACTGATATGGTGAATGACTATAAACAGATGTCACCCTTGTTTCAACATCACAGTCCAGTTCATCAATTACCTTCTTAAGCATGTTGTGAATCCTGTGTGCATTGCAGTTAGTTTTGATGATCTTGTTGTTTCTTTTCAGCAACTCTGTGAAGACTGACTGCTTGTGCCCATAACTGACACTGGTATTATCAGCTGAATATGACAATATGTGCACAATGTCAAGACTGTTGTCAGCTACAACCTGAAATATCACATTTGCTACAGAGGTAGAATGTTTGTTGTTGAGCTCAACAAAGTCAAGAAGTTTTTTGTTAAAGGCAGTTTCCTCAGTAAAATACTGGACACATACAGGAAACATCTTGCAATTCTTCAAATTAGATGCATCTGTTGACACAGAAAATCTTGATGTGTTATTAGTAAGTAAAGCCCTTAATGATTGACTCGACTGACATCGGAGCAAGGACACCGATCACTAATGTATCTTCCTTACTGTGGCCACAGGTCATTTTCTTGTAAAAGACTGAGTCCGGATACAGCTAGTGATCAGGTTAAGTGCCACAGTCTGCAGCATTGTAAGAAATGTGATGGTGCACGGCATGATAGATCCTCAGCAACTCTGTTGCTGTTGCATCTTTATTAATTCCAGTTAAGATGCTACTGTCTTGAAAAATACTGTCAATGGCAGCTGATTTCATGGAATGGTATGCTTTTATGTATCTGCAAACAGCTGTGAGCTAGCAAGTTGCTTTTTTCACAATATGCCACTAATATGCTCTTTTTACAAATCATACAGTGAGCAGTGAACATGTTGTCCTGGACTGCTTCCCACCATAGAAAATCACTTTGCCATTTGTGCTGAAAATGTGACATTCTCTTTTTAGCTTTCTTGGCCTTTACCTTCTTGGGTGGCGTGGCCATGCAAGCCTGGTCTGAATCGCTGTTGATGCTTGCAATGCCTTTGCTTGCATCCATTAAGAATACAATACTCAATGAAATATGCTCAGTATCATGAAAATAAAAGAATAAGATTAAAACAGTAAACAATGGAGACCGAAGCTTTAATGTTGTTATTCGGCCAAAACAAAAAAATTGTAACTTTTAAGTACAACCAATCAAAAAATGAATTACCAGTATTTACAGTATGCTTTGAATGGGCAGCATAGGTCTCAACCTCTTAAGGGGCCAATGTGGAATATAGACCCTAGCAATGTGTGACAAATAGTCAAAATGTGGAACACCCTATTTCTGCACTGCTCAAAAATGTACAGTTCCTGTGTGGAATGGCTGAAATGGTCTTTCTGCCAGAATTGAACACTTTACAGGTTTTGCATCAATTTACACTCTGTAAATAAGCACAAACCTCTCTACTTAGACATCATGGAGACTGCAGTACAATTACTAAATTCAATGTAATTAATTACACAAGTTACTAGAACATATTTTTATCAACCTACATTTGCTACACAATAAGTATGACACTATAGAATGGTATTACTGATCACTCATATTAAAAAAATGCATTTAACTCAAAATTAAAACCATAGTCCACAACAGTCTTGCATCAACTTAAATTTGCTGAGCTGTAATCAGCATAAAAATCACTTCTGTTCTACAATAAACAGCCAGTTCACACAAAGTCAGATTACCCAGTCTGTCTGATGTTTTCGCTAATCAAATGTCAATAAATAAAATAAATTATAGCTGCAGAACCAATTCATACATTGCAATCTGTAATGCAGAAATACTTCTACTTAGCAGAAAATGACTAAATAACATTAATCAACTATTTAAACAAACAAAAAATGCATGTACTAGTTTTTCTAATCCGTCCACATCCTCTCCTTTATCAACTAAACCTATAAAGTGTTCAGTTACACAAGTGACTAGTCTGGAGACAAGCTACCCAGTCAGACTTTCCCAGCAATCAAATGTCAATAAATAAGTAAAATAATAAACAATTATGTAAATGCTAAATGACTTTATGAAGTCAATAACAAATGAGCCCTACTTCTATCTTGGCAGTTGGAGCCATACAATGTACCTCTGCCTAAGTGAAGAAAGCAGCTCTAGCTCTCAACCTTCCATCTCCAAAATGTGGAACACTTACTAACAGCTTACCAACAACTTCAACTAGTAAACTTGCAGGATAGTTAATTAAAATGCATTGCTTTATAGTTATAAAAAGTAATTTTGATCATACCTCTCAATTGCCCCTGATTTTGCCTGAAATCTTAGCTCTGTCACTCTTAATCCCTCCTAAAACTGGTTAACTTTTGCAGAAAAGGTGCTGGGCTACTCTTAATAAATAATGACAATAATTACAGTTCTAGATTTCTTTTACTTCAGAAAATGTATAGTAATTCACACATTCTTATTCAATGTTTCATGTTAACAGTACTAATATTTTAAAAGTGTCCCTGATTATTTCTGGATATGTCCTTGACTCTGATGAGATTTGTCCCTTATTAGTTGAGAGCTATGATTTTGATGAATTGATATGATTCAGGATTATTTTTTATGAATATGTAAAAAAATAAATCTTAACTCTAACAATACTGTGTGACAGACCCTATCAATGTGGAGCAAAATCAAAGTGATACAAACAACATCAGAAAATCAAATATTCAGTTATTTCAGGCATTTTCAGCAATTGTTAACATTAAATAGCTTACCTTTCTTATTCACTAGTTTTTGTAGTTATCTTGTTATAAAGGCACCATCACTTCAGTTCCACAAGTCTACAACCCTGTGCTAGACAGAACACAGGCAGGATCATGAATTAAAAAAAATCCAAATACAACAAAAAAGCCACCAAGATTATCCAGCAAATGGTTTCCCATAATACCCTTCTCAAAGGTATTGTAGTGGTGCAAAAATTCTACCAGAACGCCATTGGATGACTTCTGTGTGTGTTCTCATTGACTCACTTTGTGTTAGAAGTTATCAGATTTGCTCATATACTAAAACATAAAAGCAAGCTAACAAATGTTTAACATCACGCCCGCAATAATAAGAAATCATAAATCTAACACTAGAAATTTACTAGAAATATATTATAATACATGTTCATCAAATAAACTTTAAAAAACCTATAATGAACAGTCAGCATATAACTAATGTTAATGGTAACAGCTACAGTGAATTTCTAGTGTTAGATTTATGATTTCTTATTATTGCGGGCGTGATGTTAAGCTCGCCTGGATTTTGTCCACTTGCGTTATTTATACCAGTCACAAAAAGATGACTTTCAATGGGGAATAGTTCTTTAAAGTGATTGTTGTTGATTGTTTTAACATAATTAGTATGATGCACTTGCTATATGATGTTGCTTAATTGGTTTGTAGTATGTCTGAAGAAGGAAAGGTATTAGCCTTTCCGAAAGCGCTAATTAAACAAGTCTGGTTTGAATTTTACCACTCCGTCTGTTAGCTCGCTTTTTTGTTTTACTTTAAACAGTTTCGTGTTTCTTTGTAGTTTTAATATTTGCTCATATACTGCAATGTCGATTGGCTATAATTGTGGTATATGAGGCAATCAAAAAACATAAAGTGGAACGTTCAGTGCGGAACAGTGGAAAAGTGACTCTTGGCTATATAAATGCAGAGTGTTCTGCACAATCTGGAGTGCTTGGCTGGTAAGATGGGCAGTGCAGCAAGCAAACTATACCTGGTACTGATAATAAAATTTAAAATCCAGTTGATTATATGCCAAACCACAAATCCGGGACTTTTTACATCCTGGATGGGCACTGTCCAGGACACTGGACACAAGCAGGACTGTCCTGGAAAATCCAGGATGGTTGGAAACACTAATTCTGATTAGTATCATCAAAATGCAACATGTGATAATGCTAATTTGAGATGCAAGAAGCAGTGTGTGTTTCATGCTGTTGAGGAAAGTAAGGTTTTAAAATTATTTTTTAAACTGTTACTCACCGGCATTTTGGCTAACATAAAATGGCACAGAAATGCTAGCAAGATCAGAACAGCACTTCTTTTCGTGCAAAGAGACTTACCATAGACCTTTGGACATAAACATATGGCAGCACTGTTCACCTAACAAAAGCATGCTTATTTGAAAACAAGAAATACTTGAAAAAAGCTTGTGTTAATAGAGATGAAACAATCATAGCAACTGTTGTTTTATTTTTTTTTTCCTGAAGAGGAAAAGGCAGAGTGCTCCAATTAAACATAAGAGTTGTGTGTTACCCAGAAAAAAGTTTTAAGTCAGTGAAAGAAATCACTACAGAGACTAGTAGGGTAGAAATTCTTAGTGCATGGGAAAATGGAACATTGTTAAAAAGATTTCAGTCACTAAGACAGTGAATGATGTTTGTGGGGAGAGAGAGAGACAGGGAACAATCCACAGTGATAAACTCTCTGACAAAAGAAAGGGAACCTGAACAAAGACCCAGTTCTGTTAGAAATGCTACATCTAAATCCCAATCCCTCCACACCACATGCTCCAGAGACCTCAACCTCATTACCACAATCAACAGAACATGCTGGAGGGACAGGTTCATAACCCAGAGACTGCCCATGCTATGGAATAGACTTCCCATACATGTCAAGCAGAGCACCTCACTGGCCCTCTTCAAGTTAAATCTTGATGAGTGGATGGGAAATAGGAAATTCATGCCAGGGATTACTCCAGTGGCTCTACTCAACAGAGGCACTAGGAACTAAGGTTGGGTGGCATGATACCAGGGTAATCCTATGGGCTAGGCTTGTAAAGGCTCCAGGGCCATTAGCCTAGTACACACCTATGAACCTAGCTTTTCCTCTGGAACGTTAAAACAGTGCTAGTCAGAAACAATGCACTCAGTAGCATGTACTTAAAGAAACAGAAGTTACTGAGGTGAATGTTAAGGAACTGCCCAAACCAAAAACAGAAGAAATTTACTTTTGCAGATTAAGAAAGTACAGAGGAAAGACCTGTACCTGTATTCTTAGGTGAAGAGGCTATACATTCCACTTCATGTCAGTGTACTAACAAAAGTGGTCCTGACTCTGCAGCTTTGCAGATAAGCAAGGAGATTTTTTTATAAAGTAAAGTGTGTGGATGATACACTGAGCAAGGCCAGAAAAAATACAGCCAAAGAAGAAGGAGAAACAAATGGACAGGGTGGACCATCTCATGTTCGTATGTTGAGATGAAAAGTGACCCTTTAGGGTGAATAAAGACAAAAGAAGTACTATAGCAACTGTTATTTTTAAAAGCTTTTTAGAACATTTGTGATAAAATTGACACAGTAATATTTTTTGGGGGACACTTTGGTGGTGGACAGAACCAAACCTAAAATTCTACCAGATTTTTATCGGCCTGGTATAATGAAAGACACAGAATTTCTTTGCAGCATGTCCATAATATCAAAAGACTGCATTAATTTCTGGGTTCAGAAGTTCTCTGATACCTATGTCTAGTACTGAGGCCCCATTTGAGCAGATACCCTTGGATCATATAAGTCCCTCAAAGAAGGGTATTCATGGCTACCAGTACATTATGGTGATTATTTACTGTGCTGCAAAATTTGTTGAAATTGCTGACTTCTGCAGAAAAATCAATGCTACATCATTAGCTGAGAGCTAGTGCTACTTTTCTCCAAGGTAGGGATACACAAGGAAATACAGTCTGGGAAATTCCATTTATGACCAGGGTGCTGCATCAGTTTAGTCAATGTTTTAAAGAAAGCAGTTAACAATGTAAATGTATCGCCCTCAAACCCGTGGATTGTGAAGTACTTGAAGTCTATGATGGGAAGGACAAAGAACAAGATGGAAAAAACTGGGATCAATTACTTCCTTTCCTACTGTTTGCTGTAAGAGATGTCTAAGCTTCAACAGGGCATACCCCATTTAAGTTAATATATAGGAGCCATCCCTGAAGCCTCCTGTTGTGCATTGTTAAGGATGTGGGAGAGAGAGAAAATCCATTTAAAAGTCTAATAGCACACTACACAAAATTACAATGTAGACTGAAAATTGTTATGCTAATAGTGAAGAAACATAACACACAGAAACACAACATACAGTGTATAACAAGAAAGTCAGGCTCAGGAAATTTAAAGCAGGGTACAGAGAGTTAACATTAGCCCTCTCTGCTGAAAATAAATTCCTAAAAAGATGAAAAGGACCTTTGAAATGATAAAGAAGTTAAACAATGTGAACTACAAGATAATCTGGAAAGAGAAGACCAGAAATGATGCATCTTATAACTGAATTAAAACCATGCAGGGAATCTGAAGCTTCTGTAGAGTGTGTGGGAGATAAGACAGATGTCAGTAGTAAGGTACCTGGGAATTCTATCCTGTTCACATAGCTGCAACTGTGTGTAAGGCCCAGAAACAAGATGTGAAAGAGTTATTACAAAGAAATAAAGAGATTTGCCTGAGAAAATAAATCTCAGCTGTTTGGTAAAACAAATTTAATTCAACATCATACTGAAAGTTCAACTTTGCCTTTTCTCTGGCAAAGTTTCAGCATCATACTGAAACTTTGCCAGGGAACAGGTAAACCTATAACTGTGCGCTGTGTGTGTGTGTGTGTGTGTGTGTGTGTGTGTGTGTGTGTGTGTGTGTGTGTGTGTGTATATATATATATATATATATATATATATATATATATATATATATATTTATATATACACAAGACAAAGAGGATATAACTGCTAATGCTGCCAAAAGTAAGCCTTGTATGACACAAGTCATATACTTAGGATATGTGATTTGAAAAAGGATAGTTAAACACCAAACAGAGACTAGAAGCTGTTAAGAACTGATCAATACACAGTATTAATCATCAAGGGAGCACATTATTAGGCTAGAAGGCAACAAAGTTCCTACCCAGCCTTGCTACCAATAGGCTGTCCTCTAACAGACCTTATGAAAGGTAACGTAGGGCTCCCATCCAGGTAATGTGGATTGTAGCTGCACATGAGGCTTTTGATTATATTCTGCTGCTGTACCTATTAATGTTTGATTTCTTAATAAAGTTTAATCTTGGGAAATATAGTACTCTGTGTATAAGGTGTGATGTTTTAGATAATAGACTTGAAATTATGTATTTATTAATGTTTTTGCATCTTTCTGTTAATGTCCATTTTATTGCAAATGTGTAGGTCTCCTTACCATTGTACACTATATACTTATACATAGGTTCATAGGTTCATAGGTTCATACTAGGCTATCTGCCCGAGGGCATTTACAAGCCTAGCCCATAGTTTTGTGGCTTACGCCACCCCTTTAGTATGGGGAACTATACCCATTATTTTGCTGTGCCTCTGTCGAGCAGTGACACTGAGGTAATATCTGGGGTATATCTGCGATCTCCCATCCATTGGTCAAGATTTCTCTTGAACAAGGCCAGCGAGGTGCTCTGCCTCACATATACCGGGATCTTGTTCCACAGCATAGGGAGTCTTTGGGTGATGAATCTATCCCTCCAGCACATCCTATTAATAGCCGTGTTGAGGTTTAAGTCTCCCGCCCTTGTGGCTCTGACGGATATAGATTTTTTGAGGTGAAGCATATTCATCAAATCTGGGTTTGACATGGCCTTGTATGTTAGGCAAAGGTCACCTCTGAGCAAGCGGTAAGCGACTGAATAGAGCTGGAGTTCTTTCAGTCGGGCAGCATAGGACAGATGTTTGAGACCCTTTATCCTTTTGGTGAGGAACTTTTGCGGCCTCTCCAGCTGATGCAAGTGTCGGGTCAGATACATTCCGAATGGGGCATTGTACTCAATCATTGGTCTGATGAGTGATGAGTATAGGGAGACTATGACCTCCCTTGATCTAGATGAGAATCCCTTCATGATAAGGTGGGCAATGTAGAAGGTCTTCCTAACTACTTTAGTTACATGGGTGTCGAATGACAGACTACTATCAACCTGGGTCCCCAGGTCCCTGATAACTTCTTCTGTGCTCAGTGGATTGCCACCTATTTGGTAGCTAGGGGTAACCTTGTTTTTCCCGAAGGGTATGACTATGCATTTTTTGGCATTTAACTTTAGGCCATGGCTCTGGCACCAGTTATCCGGTTCTGTGAGACCCTTCTGAAGGATATCTGTGTCAGATGTGTTTTCTACTATGGCCCAGTTTGCAGTCATCTGCAAACTTTGTCAGCCATAACCCTCCTGTGTTTGCTTGTACTTGGAAAAGTAGATGCCAAACAAGAGTGGGCCCAGGACTGAGCCCTGTGGTACACCACTTGTGACAGGCTTTGAGTCTGACATGGCGCCAGCAACTCTGACCCTGTGGGTTCTGTCACTCAGCCAGTTTGCAACCCATCTTGTGATGTATGGGTTAACATTTAAGCTGATGAGTTTTTCAATGATACCCGAGTGGGGTATTGTATCGAAGGCCTTCGCCAGATCGAGGTAGGCTGTATGGACTGCCTTTCCCTCATCAATGGCTTTGGTGACTGTTTTGAAAAAGTCAACCAAGTTTAGAAGGCATGATCTGCCTTTGACAAAGCCAAACTGAGATGGATCCAAAGTCTGCAAATTCCCTATGTCTTTATTTATGAGGTCCATTATGATCCTCTCCATGGCTTTGCAGATAAGGCTTGTCAAGCTAATGGGCGGTAATTTCCAGGGTCGGTGGAGGCACCGCCTTTGTGAAGTGGGACCACAGTTGCAGTGCGCCACTCCCTGGGCACGTATCCAGAGGTAAGACTATGATTAAACAGCTGTCCTAGCTGTGGGTTTAATTCCTCATTGAGTTCGTGGAGCACACAGCCGGGGACACCATCAGGTCCCATGGATGCTGTGTTTTTGCTTTGGAGAGAGCAGTTCTCACTTGGGCATTGGAGATGTTTGGGGGGCTGCAATCGCTTGGTATAGATATCTCTCCTTTTGGGGGGGTTTGCACTGAACCTGTCAGCCAGTATGTTGGCAATGTCTGTAGGATCAGTAATCTTCACATCATTTTGAACTAGTTCTGAACATATCTGGGAGTTTCCTCCCAGGTTTCTAACATAGCTAAAGAAGGCCTTATGATTGTCTTTTGAGTCTTTAGCTATTTTTCTCTCAAAATTTGCTTTGGATGATTTTATGAGAGCTCTTAGTTTTTACTTATAGTGATCAAGGGTGTCTTACCTTTTAAGGATTTTGCTCTATCTTGTAGTAGCTTCCTCCTTTTGTTGTAGAGTTTGTTTATGGCTGGGGTCCACCAGACTGGACGCTTGCCTTTGGTACAAAGAGTCTTTGTTTTGCTTGGGATTGCCTTATCCATGCAGTCCTGCAGGTGCTGGTAGAAGGCATTTGTAAGTGATTCAGCGGCTTGAGTACTGTTTTCCGCCGGCTCGGGGGCCTTAAAGGAGACCACACTAGTCTTTAGAAGTGTGAAGTCGGCTTTCGAGAAGTTCTTTACTGTGGTCTTTTTTATTTCAGCTGGGGGTGGGATGAGGACCTCCAGTGAGATTAGTTTGTGATCTGATCTCACCAGTGAGGGGTATACTTCCGGTGTTGAACATTGTGCTCCCATGTTCGTGATGATGAGATCAAGTATGTTTTCTCCTCTCAATAAAGAACCTAATATTTAAAGACTTAGGTACACAGCTCTGCTTATTTTGCTTAATATTGATTTTTTTTGTTTGTTGTTCTGTGTTGATATACTTTTTCTGTTGTAATTTTCTTTTTCTTTTCTAAAAACAGTGCTGCATATACTGATTCCATATTGTTGCCTTTTGCTAAAGGACAAGGCTAAAAAGGGCCTTGGACCACTATATAACCCAGTTAAATAGTAAATAAATACATAAATATGTAAAATTTATTAAATAATTTTAAGGTGCATGGATTTTGTCAGTATATCATGAGTACCGCTAGACCGCGGTGGTGGTGCTGCGGTAGCGTTGTCGCCTCACAGTAAGACGCTGTCTGGTTTGATTCTCATCTAGAGCGTCTTCTGCGTGGAGACATGCGTGAATGGGCGTAACTTTGTTGAAGGTTGTGCATCAGGCCTGGCAAGCCGGTACGTAAAAATCAACTGCCAATCATTAGCGGACCGGAGTTCCACTGTGGCGACCCCTAACCTGGAAAAACCGAAAGACACAAACAAACAAACATCATAAGTACCGCTGGATTTACTGCATACATCTGAGGATTATATGCTACTTTAACATGTCTTTCCGCATCTCATTTTGTAAACATGTTTGCATATGATAAGTGGGTTGAGGACTTGGCCTATGTTAGGGACCCATGCTAATAATGGGAGGGGTCTATGTGCCGCTGTTGGCTAGTTTGTACCTGACATAAAGCCTAATAACCCAGAATTAATAAGCTACAGGCAGGCCGGTGTCCAGTTGCCCAGCCTGGATTACCTGCATAGCTCTGTCAAGCAAATAATGGATGTAAAACCAGTCAACCTGCCAAACATGAACTAAGGATTGCTACACTGAATATAGGTTCATTGACAGGATGCAGTTTGGAATTGGATGACATAATGTTAAGGAGGAGGCTGGACATCCTGTATATCCAGGAGACAAGGTGGAAGGGAAGTGCAGCAAAACCACATGGCTTGGGATCCAAAGTCTACTACAGGGAGAGGACAGACTAGAAATAATTTGGGAATTGTGTTCAGGGACAGTCTTCTGAAGACAATTATGGATGTCATCAGAATTAGTGATAGCCTCATGGTGAATCATACTCTAGTGGAAAAATAAAGCATTACTCATCATTTAAGCTTATACTCCACAGCAAGGTTGTGATGGTGAGGAAAAGATTCCATTCAAGCAACATTTGCAGGACCTACTAGATAAAGGAGGACAGCATTAGTTGGTATTGATCATGGGAGGCATAAATGCTCATATCTGGACCAAAGAACAGCATAAGAGGACTGCCTGGGTCTATCTGAGAATGGCAACAGGAGTAAATAAGGGGAGGCCATTCAAGACTTCTGCCTGGCAAATGGCTTGATGGTAGCCAACACATGAGTCACTGAAATAGATAGCTACAAGATCATATACAAGACTGGTCAACATCTCAGGCAGACTTCCTCCAAGTAAGGAAATGGCACTGAGGTAGAATCAGAGATTACTAAGGCTTCCCCAATTGAAACAGTTGACCCAAATTGTAATCCACTAGTGTCCAAATTCAAATGTGAGCAGTGGTTAGAGAAGCGTCTAAGGTCAATAGAACCTACATTGAAGATAGGGAAATTAACTGGAGAGAAAGCACAACTGTTCAGGGAAATACTCAGGGCTATTGCACCTTAGGCAAAACAGAAAAAGGGGGGAGACAAAGAAGAATGGTGGCATCTGAAAACAGCAAATTTGAGACTACATAATAGGCATTCAGCTGAGCTAGGTATGAAAATAAGGTATATATGAAAAGCGGGTGGTACAATGCAGAAGTTCAGGAAGTTATTAAAAGAAAGATGTGCATGAAAGAATGGGAGATAGAAAAGACAGAACAGACTAAAAAAAGGATACTGGTTGGCTAATAAAAAGGCTAAGAGAGCAGTCACAATAGCAAAAACCAAAGTGTCAAGAGGCATTCTTTCAGCTCCAAGAAAATAACTTGACAAATGACACAAATAAATTCTGAGCATGTTACAAGGCAAAAAGAGAAAGATAAAGAAAGTAATCAGACGCCATTTAGAAGGGATACCAAATCAATCCATTCACCAGTGCATAGGACATCAAAGGGAGAAGTAAGGAAGGAGTAGTAATAGCATGTACTGGAGAAAACCCCCCACAGAATCTGTATTGCCCCTTGCACAGCCTATGAAAAAAGAAGATGAACCCACCCTATAAAAAGAAAGAACAGCATGAAGGAAATTATGTCAGGGAAAGCAGCAGGATCACATGAAGCCATGGCAGATACAGTTAAGATTCTGGGTGAGCTGGATGAGAAATGGTTCCTCCACTCATAGTGGTATGGAGAGAAAGGCACATACTAGATAACTGGAGAGTAAGAGTTCTAATGCCAGTGTAGAAGAACAATGGCAACATTCACAGCTATGCACAGTGCAAACATATCAGACTCCTGCCACACTGCATCAAAGTATGGAGAATGTGACTGATAAACATTTACTCAGAGTTATAGAAAGTAAGATGGGAGATGAACAATTTAGATTCAGATCATGGTGCAGCACAAATGGCCTGATGTTTGAATTGAAACTGATAGTGGAGAAGAACCTGGGAATGAGGAAAGCTACCAAGTAGGAATTTCTAATTTTGGAGAAGGCATATGACAATGTCCGAAGACAATTGATTTGGGCAGTTCTGCAATGGTATGAAGTCCTAAAATTATTGGTAGAATTAGTATAGGCTATGTACAAGAACCCAATGACACAAGTGTTAACAGTGTTGAGACTCATAGCAGAGTTCCCATTGGGACTGTGTGCATCGGGGTTCTGCTCTGAGCCCACTACTGTTTATAATGGTGATGCATCACATTAGCAGACATGTTGGATGGGACAGATCAACAAAGCTGCGATATGCAGACAATGTAGCATGATAAGCAGACTTTGAATGAGAACTTCAGTAGATGATAGGGGAATGGCTAACAAAAAGGGAGTAGTCAGAACAACAGAGAACAAAGAGTCAGAGACGTTACAGTGTCAGCCTTTGGAAGTCACTAAGTAATTGGCACAAAGAAACTCTATCAGGTTATAAGCCAAAGACAGAGAGATAAAGATAGTAATCAGATACCATTCATAAGGGATGCCATCAACACTCTCTTCAGTAGTCCACAGGACATCAAAGGTGAAAGGAAGTAAAAAATACTTCAAGCAACCTTCGAATGATGAAACTCCACACAAGCCATACTCCTCCATACACAGCCTATGAAAGAAGAAGACCCACGCAAACAGAATTACGAACAGCACTGAGAAAATAAACTCGGGGAAAGCAGCAGGCCAGATAAACTCGCAGGAGATATGATTAATATGGTGGGTGAGTTAAAGGGGAGGACAATCATAGCAGTATGGAGAGAAAGGCATATATGATATGCCTGGAGAATAAGCATTCTAGTGTCAGTCTATGAGAACAATGGGGACATGCGCAGCTCTGGAGAGTACAGAGGCATCAAGCTCCTGTCACACGACAAGAATGTGCTGCAGAGGGTGATTAACAAACAAGTACTCAATATAGCTGAAAGTAAGATGCAGCAGAACTGACCTCATGTTAACAGTGAGGCAGATAAAGAAGAAGAAGCTGGAGATGAGGAAAGGGTCCAAATGGGCATTCCGACACATAGACAAAGAATATGACAAGGTTCCAAGAAAGTTGATTTGGGCAGTCCTATGATGGCTTGAAGTCCCAGAAACATTAGCAACATTTTTGCAGGTTATGAATAAGGATACAATGACACAAGTGCGAATAGTGTTTGGACTTACAGCAGGGTTTGCAGTAGCAGTGGATATGTGCAGGGTTCAGCCCTGAGTCCATTGCTGTTCATACTGATGATGGAATACCTTAGCAAACAGGTCACAGGGACCAGATCAACAAAGCTGCTGTATGCAGATGATTAACAGGAACATCAGAAAATAATAGGAGAATGGAATACAAAAAAGAAGGCAGATGGGATGAAGCTGAGTAGAGATGTGATAGGTGTCATGGCAGCAAATAAGGGAAATCAGAAGAAGCTGAAAACTGAGACAGAAGGGAAAATAGTAGAAACGTTTAACAGTTTCAAGCATCTGGGAGGAGTCTTTGAGGAGAAGGAAGTCTAAATGTGGGCATTAAAGCTAAAATCAGAAGAGTTGCAGAAACTGGCACAGAGTATTAGGGGGTTGTGTCTGACAGATACAAGACAAAGAAAGTGAAAAGTAAAGTGTATCAAACAGTGGTGCAACCAGTACTTCTGCATATGATATAGAAACCTGAGCAGTGAAGGTAGAGCAGTTGGGGAAACTAGAGGTGATGAAGATGAAATGTTTGAGACACATGGCAGAATGCACACAGTGGAACAGATGAAGAACTGATGACATCAACGCAAAAGCTAAAGTAGCTCCCATTGCACAGAAAACAGAGAAAAGATTCAGCTCCAAGTACAGGAAAGCAAAAACTGATTTTGTGAAGAAGATGGGAGAGACAGAAAGTAGGTGAGAGGAAATGAGAATGTCCACCAAAGATGGATAGAGTGTGTGAGAGAAGAACTCCGACATTCAGGCATGACTGTTGAGGAAGGGAAGAGAATAGCACTGGACTGAGAGGTGGTGACATTTGATGTGACATCCAACCCCATGTTGAAAAAAACATGGGGAAAAAAGTGTTGAAGATGATGATGATAATGACGATTATGATGATTTGTTGTTTTATTTCTCTCCATTTGTTATTATTTTATGCAGTGTCCACCACATCTGGGTCTGTGGCATGGTAGCAGTCACCACACTATTGACCTGTCCTGTCATCTCCTGTTTAGGGTGGAATAAGTCATCAAGCAGTGGGAGCAGCCTGGAGGGTTCCAGTGTGGCCTGCAGTGGTCTATAACCATGGGGTGGTATAGTCATAATCTCTGAGGATGCCATCATAAAGCCCCAATATATTACCCAGTATGAGTTGTAGGAGGTGGTGATGGTAGTTGTAAGCCATTGACTTGACATCCACATTGGACATCTGGAGAACATTCTTGTATAACTGACAGAATCACACCAATGTCTGTTCCTACCAGACATACCGAGAATGGCAAGATGCAGCAATGAGGGCAGTTGTGGAGGGACTCCCTCTGTTGATCTTTGTTTTCTGTGTTTGTTTAGATGCCCTTGCTACCATCCCCATGCCTTCTTTCCTGGCCACACCTTCATTTTCCTTCTTTCTCTGTTAACCTTCTCAAAGAATGGTAACTGTCCTATAAAAAGAAAAGAATACCCTTTCTGCCCACCATATTTCCTTCTATGTATCCTTCTGTTTGCTGTTCACTCTTTCTGAATATCCTATCCTCTCCATCTATAAAAAATAAAATGAGAGTGTACTTTACTGAGTGGCCCTTTTTATTGCTCACATTCATAAGCACAAGTATGGTACATGCTCATTACTAAGATTCATGGGCCACACAACTGGTGTTGCAGTATACACCTCTGTTTGCTGACAGTTCAGTTTTTGCCATTAGATTCCTTAATTACTCATCACTGTGATATAATTTTCTTCTACTGCATTATTAATTATGTTAGGGTTTCAGCACTAAACTTTGACTATAAGAGTTATTCATTGTATGGCCATATAAACAACGTTTCTGAATCCCTAAGAATGTGCAACTCATTCACATCTACAATTAATTGAAGTGATACCTTCTAGCACTTGAGAGCGTCCTGACTGGACAGTTTTCACTTTAGCTATTTTACTGAAAATACAAATACGATTATTACATCTGCCTTTAAACCAATCAAAATATCTTGAGAACTGAAAGAGTTACAAAGGAACTAGGAAGCTTGTTCAACACAGAGGCATCTTCACAGTGATTATACTCATTTCTCAAGTGGACATAAGCCTAAATGTGATGTTGTCCTATCTCGCCTTCATTCTTAACTGGCGGGTTTGGAACCGATCCTCAGTTCCAACTCAGCCATTTTCAAAAACTTGAGGTCTTCCACTGGCTCGTTGCTGCATCCCTATCCCATCATGCCCTAGGAAAGCTCCCCAGATCTCATTTGATGCTAAACAGATCGAGTATTTCCATTTTGGCTCTGGCTAAGTTGAATACATTTTTCTCCAAATTTTTAATATAGTTGCTGGTTTTGGCTGTTATTTGGTTAGCAATTAGACCTTAAGTAGTTTTCTCTCAGTTTAAGAGAATTTGGTCTTCTGTTTGCTTCTGGGCGTCGTTTTTTTCTCATCAGTCCTGTGTTACTCCCTATCCCGGCTTAATTTTTAGTGTTAAAGCCCTTTTACACACTCATTTTAATTAGAGAGTGTTGTTAAGTAAAATTGTTGTACCTGTTGCTTATTTCTAACTAAAATGGCACCTCTTTTAAGTTAGAGGGCTGCCATTGCCCTTTTAAGTTATATTTTCTCCCTCCTTTTTGAACTTAGCAGCTTTGTTTCACTTAGAGAACTGCCACCCCTTCTCCTTTTTCTATTGTGATTGTTATATATTTCTTCTTCTTTTGTTAAAAAAAAAAGATATATTTAGAATTGTTTTGATTTTGTTTTGTTGAATCTCATTTCACTGAATTTCATTTCACCCTGACAACTTTGCTGAAAACACAAATTACTGAAAACTCATTTCACTGAATCTCATTTCACTGAACTGAACTTAGCATATATGGCACTGTGCAGAGTACTGTAAGGAAAGTAAAAGGTATATGCCCTATTCCCCACTGTAGTTTGATCCTAGAGTTTGTATATATAGTTGGGGGTGTGCGGGGCATAGCCCCCCAATTAGTTTGAGTACATATTGTCTTCTGGAGAGAGTTAGTCACTGGTGTTATAACTATGCATGTCCATTGTTTAAATATATTGTTTTGAAGTTTTTGGTAAAATACAATATAAAACAAACAAGGTGGGGAGCTACATCCCCCCCAATGTGGGGGGCTGTGCCCCCCACACCACCCCCAAACTATATACTAACTCCAGGATCACACTTACAGTGGGGAAAGGGCATATACATTTTACTTGCCTTACAGTACTCTTCACAGTGCCATATATACTAAGTTTAGGTCAGTGAAATGAGATTCAGTGAAATGAGTTTTCAGTAATTTGTATTTTCAGCGATGTGGTCAGGGTGTAATGAAATTCAGTGAAATGAGATACAGCGAAACTTCATTCACTGAAAACTCATTTCACTGAATTTCAGTTCACCCTAAAAAATCGCTGAAAGCTCAAATCACTGAAAACACATTTCACTGAATCACATTTCACTGAATGTAAGTACTGTTGGGCAAATAAAATGTATATGCCGTTATCCCCACTGTAGTGAAATCCTGGAGTTAGTATATATAACTGGGGGGGGGGGGTGGTGACGTAGCCCCCACCTACTTAGCTTTTATATTTCCTTTCACTGCAAGCTAACAATATAAAACCAAAAGTTGGTGGGGGGCTATGCCCCCCACATACCAAATGTGGGGGTCTGTGTCCCCCACACCCCCTGACTATATATACTAACTTCAGGATCACACTACAGTGGGGAAAGGGCATATACATTTTATTTGCCCAACAGTACTTACAGAGTCTATATTAAATCAGCGAATGCTTAAAATAACGAATGCTGATTTATCGACCCTTTAAAAGCGAAAGCTTGAAATCCCAAAGACACGGAACAGTGATTTTTTTTCCCAGAGAAAAAAATTGCCGGGCCGTTTTTGGGACTTTGCCATTTCCTCCACTGTGGTGCCATCACAGAGTTGGTATATTTAAGTAGGCACAGCCCCCCACATTTTATTTAGTGTTTTGAAGGGTTTTTTTTTTTGTGGAACAGTCATTTTTTTCCCAGGGATTTCGGGATTTCAAGCTTTCACTTTTAAAGAGTCGATAAATCAGCATTCATTATTTTAAGCATTCGCTGAGTTAATATAGGCCCTACTTACATTCGGTGAAATTAGTTTTCAGTGATTTGAGCTTTCAGCGATTTGGTGTGAGTGGTTTGAAATTCAGTGAAATGAGTTTTCATTGAATGAAAGTAGACCCATATATATATATATATATATATATATATATATATATAGAGAGAGAGAGAGAGAGAGAGAGAGGGAGATTTAGAGTATAGTGATATCTTCTTATACTTCCTGTCAGGGTCTATATTATATACTCAAAGTTTTATAACTTTGAATACCAATTGATCGACACCATATGTTCAAAGTTATAAAACTTCAAATATATAAAACAAAATAAAAGAACAAACCCTAAACTAAGGGTTGTAGGCAGGGGGGCAAGGAGAAGATTTCCCTTTACTGCACTGTACTGTGATCTTGGAGTTGTTATATTTAAAGAGTGGGAGATGTGGGGGTGCAGGGGGGCTTGCCCTCGTGCTTTAACCCATTAGGTTACTTTATTTATTTATTTATTTATTACTGTTTGAAGTTTTATAACTTCGACCATATAGTGTCGATAATATGGTATTCAAAGTTATAAAGAAGTATTTAATACAGTAGAACAATGGTTTACACAACATTGCCTTCTGTTGAACCCCAAAAAAAACGAAACTCCTTCTTTTCAATCCTACTCGTAAGACCGTCCCAATAGATTTCTCAGTTATATCCACAAATGGTACTCCCATATCACCTGACCCAACTACTAAACTACTTGGTATTACCATAGACAACAATCTTAACTTTGACACCCATATCAACAATACTATAAAAACCGTTAATAAAAAGCTAGGCTCTCTCTACAGAATCAAACCGTTCCTTTCACCAACAGTCAGAAAAACTATTGCTTATACCCAGCTAATCTCTAAACTGCTCTATGCCTTACCCATATTTATTAATTTATCTAAAAATAACCTTGCCAAACTGGAAATCGCCTACAATAACATTGCCAGGTTTGCTACTGGCAACCCATTCAGAACCCACCACTGCTATAATCTTAAGCAGCTAGGATGGTTAGAAATTCAGAATCTGCTTAAATTCCACCAACTAACCATTGCCCATAAGACTCTTTACCAACCTTCCAGTACTCCTATATTAACTAACCTCATCTATCCCTATAAGAATCTGAAATCCTTGCACTCATCACACAAACTTCTTGTAAACACCTCTAAATCTAATAACAAGGCTGGGGACTCTCTTTTCAGCAACACTGTTGGAAAATCATGGAACCTTCTCCCCAGTGAACTTTCCTTAGTTTCCTCCACGTCTCTTTTCAAAAACAGACTGAAACTTTTCCTAAGAACACACTGGCTATGCCCCTGTACTAAACCTGACTGATCATTTTTCTACTTTTTCTACTCATAACAGGTACTGCCTACCCACTACTTCCCTATAACTAGCTCTACCTTCCTTCTTGCCACTTTACCTTTTTCCTATTCCTTACCCTTCTTTTCATCCCCTAAGCTTACTCATAGTGTGAAAACTCTTTTATTTATATAAAAGACACACTTATGCCTCTTTTATTTTGACTTTCTGTATTTTACCTGTAATCTGAATTGTACCTGCCTACTGCACTGTAAAGTATTTCTGCCCAGTCTGTAATTTTTCCACTGTACCTGCCTTTGGCACTGTGAACTATTTCTGTCCTCTTTGATTTTTTCCAGCCTAACTTCTAATGTTCTTTGTAAATATAAAGGTTTTATTTCCTCTTATCCCAGACCTATTTCTCCCAGACTATAGTATATTATTAGACCTATTTTAGTATTGTACCCTAATTTTAAAATGGGAGGTACTTAGACCTCTATGATAATTTCTGTATTAACCTGTAACAACATTGAAAATAACATGCTTGGAAGGATCAAAAACATGTTCCTGTAAATAAACACCAACTTTACTCAGAAAGTGCCAAGAATCTTTAACATAAGATGGTTCACTCACTAAAATAGAACCCAAAATCAAGTCAATCACTAAGGAAATACCTTCAGTGATGGAATGTGGACATGAAACTATCGGCCTAAGTGGAGGATTGTTAACATCTTTATGGGTTTTTGGAATTCCAAAGATCACCCCTATACGTGGCTCTGCCACAACACAAAAATCATACACCTCACTTGTAATGTCTCCTGTCATGAACAAACCATACAACTCAGAGTGTATTAAACGCACCCTACGTTTGTACTCAAAAAGAGTAATGCTTTCATATTCCTCTGAATTGTTAATAATTTCCAACATTTTTGTCTGGTAAATGTTCTGATCCATGATCACAATGTTGCCCCCTTTGTCGCTTTTCATGAACCTGAAGCGATGACATAAAGACTTCAGGTTCGTGAGGGCAACCCTTTCATTCCTAGTTAAATTGTCTGTGACATGCCTCTTTACACTCAAAACTTTGTTAACATCTGCAATACATTGTTCCTCAAAAACTCTAATTGTATTATGCAAATGAGGGGTAAATGTAGAAGGTTTCACTAAAGACTTTTGAGGTTGTCCCTTCTTAGTTAAAAAATGCAGTGTATATTGTACATTCAATTTTCTAGAGAACTTTTTAATATCAATAATGGTGTTGGTTAAATTTGCCCTAGAGGTGGGAATAAAATTCAAACCATGCTTCAAAACATTAAGCTCACTTTCAGAAAAACAATGCTCTGTCAAATTGATAATGTTAAACTGGTCAAAAGTCCTTTCTAAGTTTCGTCCGCTGAAGAACTGGACCCCAGAAAGGTCCGACTGCGAGTCAGAACAGTGTTCCTTTGATGTTGGCCTCCCCTTTTGTTTAAAAAAGTGGAATGAGAATTGCAACCAGAGTTGATATTTCCCACTGTGTTGTTACTGGTCTTGACTTTAGGTCGAACTGACCCCTCAGCATTAACATCTTGCCCGTTGGTTTCAGTGTCCGTCACGTCAGTATCTGTGATTACATCGTCAGTTGAAAAGTTCTTGGCATTAGAAGAGTCAACGCCTGACTCCTTGGTCAGTCGCCTGTCAGGATCATTTCTGATTAAATTATTCTCAAAATGCTTGACATTACGTACCACACCATCACTGTTAGCCCCAACTGAATCAGATACTTTAGAAGTGAAAGTAGAACGACCAAAGGCATAAGAGGTCTGCTGCTTGGAGGTGAAACGGTGATTTGTTTCACCTCTTGAAGCCTTTTGGTAGTCCTTGTTCGCAAAGTTGTCATATGCTGTGCCGCTATCGTAAGCGATAGTGTCACGGGTTATCTTAACCCGTTTGCGGCTGATGACCTCAGCAGTGTGTTGTTCCAATTCTTTGTACAATACAGCTAGAAGTTCTCCAGCCTTAATCTCACCCACTAATTCATTAAGTTCATTTTCTAACTGAATAATTTCAACTTTTAAATCAGCCATTTTAGTAATGTTATTATCAACTAGCAAATTTAAGAAATTCATGCCAGCAGTGTTGAAAAAACTAGTTAAAGTCTTAAAGAAAGACGAAGCTTTAGTAACTCCGTTAGGGCATTTGAAAAATCTGAGGCCCTTGGGAACCATCCCCAAATCAATGCAGTGTCTAAAATAACTATTTTCAATGTCCAGAGAACGGTGTCTCTTTAACAAACTCACAAGCAAGTTTCGTTTATTACTAATGTCAATATGGTTCAAATCACGTTTGTCTTTACCTGAATTGCCGAAAGGATTCTGAATTTCGTTTAGAAAACCTTGTATTGTTCGCCTTCATTCTTAACTGGCTGGGGGGGGGGGGGGGGGGGGGGGGGGGGGGGGGGGGGGGGGGGGGGGGGGGGGGGGGCTAGGGGGGGGGGGGGGGGGGGGGGGGGGGGGGGGGGGGGGGGGGGGGGGGGGGGGGGGGGGGGGGGGGGGGGGGGGGGGGGGGGGGGGGGGGGGGGGGGGCGGGTGGGGGGTGGGGGGGGGGGGGGGGGGGGGGGGGGGGGGGGGGGGGGGGGTGGGGGGGGGGGGGGGGTGTGGGGGGGGGGGGGGGGGGGGGGGGGGGGGGGGGGGGGGGGGTTTGGAACCAATCCTCAGTTCCAACTCAGCCATTTTCAAAAACTTGAGGTCTTCCACTGGCTCGTTGCTGCATCCCTATCCCATCATGCCCTAGGAAAGCTCCCCAGATCTCATTTGATGCTAAACAGATCGAGTATTTCCATTTTGGCTCTGGCTAAGTTGAATAAATTTTTCTCCAAATTTTTAATATAGTTACTGGTTTTGGCTGTTATTTGGTTAGCAATTAGTGCTTAAGTAGTTTTCTCTCAGTTTAAGAGAATTTGGTCTTCTGTTTGCTTCTGGGCATCATTTTTTCTCATCAGTCCTGTGTTACTCCCTATCCTGGCTTAATTTTTAGTGTTAAAGCCCTTTTACACACTAATTTTAATTAGAGAGTGTTATTAAGTAAAATTGTTGTTCCTGTTGCTTCTTCCTAACTAAAATGGCACCTCTTTTAAGTTAGAGGGCTGCCATTGCCCTTTTAAGTTAGAGATCGATTTTCTCCCTCCTTTTTTAACTTAGCAGCTTTGTTTCATTTAGAGAACTGCCACCCCTTCCCCTTTTTCTATTGTGATTGTTATATATTTCTTCTTCTTTTGTCAAAAAAAAAAGATATATTTAGAATTGTTTTGATTTTGTTTCGTTGAATCTCATTTCACTGAATTTCATTTCACCCTGACCACTTTGCTGAAAACACAAATTACTGAAAACTCATTTCACTGAATCTCATTTCACTGAACTGAACTTAGCATATATGGCACTGTGCAGAGTACTGTAAGGAAAGTAAAAGGTATATGCCCTATTCCCCACTGTAGTTTGATCCTAGAGTTTGTATATATAGTTGGGGGTGTGGGGGGCATAGCCCCCCAATTAGTTTGAGTACATATTGTCTTCTGGAGAGAGTTAGTCACTGGTGTTATAACTATGCATGTCCATTGTTTAAATATATTGTTTTGAAGTTTTTGGTAAAATACAATATAAAACAAACAAGGTGGGGAGCTACACCACACCCCTCCAATGTGGTGGGGTGTGCCCCCCCACACCACCCCCAAACCATATACTAACTCCAGGATCACACTTACAGTGGGGAAAGGGCATATACCTTTTACTTGCCTTACAGTACTCTTCACAGTGCCATATATACTAAGTTTAGGTCAGTGAAATGAGATTCAGTGAAATGAGTTTTCAGTAATTTGTATTTTCAGCGATGTGGTCGGGGTGTAATGAAATTCAGTGAAATGAGATACAGCGAAACAAAGTAGACCCAGGTCTACTTTCATTCACTGAAAACTCATTTCACTGAATTTCAGTTCACCCTAAAAAAATCGCTGAAAGCTCAAATCACTGAAAGCACATTTCACTGAATCACATTTCACTGAATGTAAGTACTGTTGGGCAAATAAAATGTATATGCCGTTATCCCCACTGTAGTGAAATCCTGGAGTTAGTATATATAATTGGGGGGGGGTGTGATGTAGCCCCCACCTACTTAGCTTTTATATTTCCTTTCACTGCAAGCTAACAATATAAAACCAAAAATTGGTGGGGGGGGCTATGCCCCCCACATACCAAATGTTTGTGTCTGTGTCCCCCACACCCCCTGACTATATATACTAACTTCAGGATCACACTACAGTGGGGAAAAGGGCATATACATTTTATTTGCCCAACAGTACTTACAGAGTCTATATTAAATCAGTGAATGCTTAAAATACCGAATGCTGATTTATCGACCCTTTAAAAGCGAAAGCTTGAAATCCCAAAGACACGGAACAGTGATTTTTTTTTCCCAGAGAAAAAAATTGCCGGGCCATTTTTGGGACTTTGCCATTTCCTCCACTGTTGTGCCATCACAGAGTTGGTATATTTAAGTAGGCACATCCCCCCACATTTTATTTAGTGTTTTGAAGGTTTTTTTTTTGTGGAACAGTGATTTTATTCCCAGGGAAAAAAATCGCTGTTCCGTGTTTTCGGGATTTCAAGCTTTCACTTTTAAAGAGTCGATAAATCAGCATTCACTATTTTAAGCATTCGCTGAGTTAATATAGGCCCTACTTACATTCGGTGAAACTAGTTTTCAGTGATTTGAGCTTTCAGCGATTTGGTGTGAGTGGTTTGAAATTCAGTGAAATGAGTTTTCATATATATATATATATATATATATATATATATAGAGAGAGAGAGAGAGAGAGATAGAGAGCAAGAGAGAGAGAGAGAGATTTAGAGTATAGTGATATCTTCTTATACTTCCTGTCAGGGTCTATATTATATACTCAAAGTTTTATAACTTTGAATACCAATTGATCGACACCATATGTTCAAAGTTATAAAACTTCAAATATATAAAACAAAATAAAAGAACAAACCCTAAACTAAGGGTTGTAGGCAGGGGGGCAAGCAGTAGATTTCCCTTTACTGCACTGTACTGTGATCTTGGAGTTGTTATATTTAAAGAGTGTGGGGTGTGGGGGTGCAGGGGGGCTTGCCCTCATGCTTTAACCCGTTAGGTTACTTTATTTTTTTATTTATTTATTTTTTACTGTTTGAAGTTTTATAACTTCGACCATATAGTGTCGATAGTATGGTATTTAAAGTTATAAAGAAGTATTTAATACAGTAGAACAATGGTTTACACAACATTGCCTTCTGTTGAACCCCCCAAAAAACGAAACTCCTCCTTTTCAATCCTACTCGTAAGACCGTCCCAATAGATTTCTCAGTTATATCCACAAATGGTACTCCCATATCACCTGACCCAACTATTAAACTACTTGGTATTACCATAGACAACAATCTTAACTTTGACACCCATATCAACAATACTATAAAAACCGTTAATAAAAAGCTAGGCTCTTTCTACAGAATCAAACCGTTCCTTTCACCAACAGTCAGAAAAACTATTGCTTATACCCATCTAATCTCTACACTCCTCTATGCCTCACCCATATTTACTAATTTATCTAAAAATAACCTTGCCAAACTGGAAATCGCCTACAATAACATTGCCAGGTTTGCTACTGGCAACCCATTCAGAACCCACCACTGCTATAATCTTAAGCAGCTAGGATGGCTAGAAATTCAGAATCTGCTTAAATTCCACCAACTAACCATTGCCCATAAGACTCTTTACCAACCTTCCAGTACTCCTATATTAACTAACCTCATCTATCCCTATAAGAATCTGAAATCCTTGCACTCATCGCACAAACTTCTTGTAAACACCTCTAAATCTAATAACAAGGCTGGGGACTCTCTTTTCAGTAACACTGTTGGAAAATCCTGGAACCTTCTCCCCAGTGAACTTTCCTCAGTTTCCTCCACGTCTCTTTTCAAAAACAGACTGAAACTTTTCCTAAGAGCACACTGACTATGCCCCTGTACTAAACCTGACTGATCATTTTTCTACTTTTTCTACTCATAACAGGTACTGCCTACCCACTACTTCCCTATAACTAGCTCTACCTTCCTTCTTGCCACTTTACCTTTTTCCTATTCCTTACCCTTCTTTTCATCCCCTAAGCTCACTCATAGTGTGAAAACTCTTTTATTTATATAAAAGACACACTTATGCCTCTTTTATTTTGACTTTCTGTATTTTATCTGTAATCTGAACTGTACCTGCCTACTGCACTGCAAAGTATTTCTGCCCTGTCTGTAATTTTTCCACTGTACCTGCCTTTGGCACTATAAAGTATTTCTGTCCTCTTTGATTTTTTCCAGCCTAACTTCTAATGTTCTTTGTAAATATAAAGGTTTTAGTTCCTCTTATCCCAGACCTATTTCTCCCAGCCTATAATATATTATTAGACCTATTTTAGTATTGTACCCTAATTTTAAAATGGGAGGTACTTAGACCTCTATGATAATTTCTGTATTAACCTGTAACAACATTGTATGTAAAAATGTTTTTTGCTATTTTTTGCACGGAGCTTATCTCCCCAGGCCTCTACTGAAAATGGACATGTATCCAGTTAGACTAGCCCGGTCAACAAATGTAAAATAAAAAATAAATAAATAAATAAATAAAATAAATAAATAAAATTTCATTCATGTAATATAGACTTTTGCTGTTATTGTTGTTGACTTAATATACTTGTTCTGTCTAAGAAACATAAACAAAGCAAACCCCCTGGATTTAAGAAGTGTGTGAAATGCAACCAAAAAATATCCATCATGGATGGACACACTATTTACATATACTGTTTAGGAGCTGTGCATCTGCAAGAATTCTGTTCTATTTGCCACTCTTTTAGTTCAAGAGTGCTGCTTGAATGGAAAACAAGCTTATAATAAGAGGTTTATTGAAGTCACCCTTCACTGAGGCATTAAAAGCAGGTCAGGACACTTCTAAATTGACCAAGTCTCCTTCATCCAAGTCTGACAAATCTGGAAAAAATTAATTTCCTTCTTCTGGCCATTTGGAGCCAGCAAAAAAGCTGACCAAAGTTACTTCTTTGGACCTAAATATTGCTGGGCTTGAAAAATATTCATCATCGGCTCCATCAGCATCAGTGTCGATAGAATTTGAATTACAGAGCCACTCCCCGGAATTGGTACCAGTCTCGCCTACTTTAAGGTCACCTCTTCTACAACTGGTAAGATCTCCTGCATCCTCCTCTTGGTCCTCTGGGAATCTTTCTGATGATGATGTGGATCGGGTGGTGTGCAGACTCTTAAAGACACTGGCGCTGGCCAAACTACTATCGGCTCCAACCCAGAGAGATTCTGAGCTGACCATGACCTCCCCTTTGACATCGATTCCTCCTCCAAGCCAAACTCAGACCTCAGAGCCAGAATGTCTGGAACCTTCCATAGTGGAACCATCAGCACCAAGACCTATTCCAGGTTCTTTGGCCTGACATCTGCTCCAACATCCTCAATTCTGTTGAACTTGAGGAGTCTATGCTCTCTGGTTGGGTCCAGGGAGGGGAGACAGATCGGACAGCTCGGGGCTTTGGCATGGGTGAGCTCAGCTCCTAATATGGCCTCAGAGCCAACCCCCTTGGTTCCGGGGATCCCTTCTGACTCTTCGGAGCTGGAGTTATCATTGGATCAGGGGAGGATGGCTTTCAGGGTGATGAAGAGAGTACTGTCTCCACAGACACCTCCACTCTTAGCTATTGACATTCTTCCCCCAAAAGCACTGGCGTCTGTCTTGGCACCACACCATCCACAGACATGCAGAAACCGTAGGCCTCAGGATACTCAATTCGGTAAACCCCTCTCTTCAGAAACCTTTCCAGAATACCCTTCTGAAGAGGTCCCTCATAAAAGACTTTGTAAGAGGAAGCATTTAGACTCCCCAGAAGAGTCCATCACATCTGATACAGACCTCGACGAGTCTGAAGGGTTCCCACGGTCAGCCTCTGAGGATGTCTCCTTTGCAGACATCCTGGAAATCCTTAAGCAGAGTGATGGCTGGAAGCCCATTAACCCTTCTGAGGATGAGTCTCTATACCTGAAGGCTTTTGGGTCTCACTCTTCCTCCGCTTGGGTGTCTCTGCCTTTCGACGAGCTCAAGCAAGTGGTTAGTCGAAAAGCGTGGGAGTCTACAGACTCAGTGGAACCTGTTTCTCGGAAGCCAAACAAATGTATTACTGCACCTTCAGACAAGGAATTCCTTACTAAGGGTATCCCAGTAGATGTTATGGTGGTGGTGGCAGCCACAAAAAAGGAGCTTTCAGAGACATCCTCGTCTGTCCATCCACCAAACAAGGAGTCTTGTATGATGGACAGATACGGGAAGCACATGTTCTCTATAGCGACATTTGCACTCAGATCACTGAATTACCAGACTCATTTTACTAGGTTGCAGAGGGATCTCTTGAAAGAGCTAGGAGATACTCTACAAGGTCCAGTAGCTGCAGGGGTTTCAGACAAAGTTTCCTCTCAGCTCTCCACCTTAAACTCTGTGGTTAACTCCTCCATGAGGCTTATTTCCTACACAGCAGATGGAGCAAGCAGGGCAGTAGGTTCAAGAACTTCCCTGAGGAGCCATTCCTGGATGCACTTGTGTGACTTTGTGGAGCCTTTTAAGTCTACCTTTGTTAATGTCCCCTTCGATGTCTCGTTTCTCTTCAGGCCAAAAGTTAAGGACACACTCACCAGGTGCTAGCAAGAAGGAAAAACTCTGTCTGCTGTGGGAGTCCATTTTTCACTACCTTCCAGACCTTACCCAAAAGGTCAAAATGGAGTAAAGATGTGGTTCCAAAAATCCTAGAGAGCTTTTCAGGACACACATGGTGACTCTTTCCCCAGGGGCAGAGGGGGAAGTAGTAATGGGAGACACCATGCACATGGCAGAGAGGGTCCGCAAAATCAGGGCGACAGGGATTCATTCTGTGGTAGGCCCTTTCAGTGCTCCTGAAGGTAGGACCGCCTGTCCATCTCTGGAGACAGTCGGGGTCACTTATCTTTGTACCCAGAAGCCTGACTAGAAATAAGAAAAGACAAGTGGGACAAAGCGTAACATCCAGAGACTGCTCTATACCCTTTTCCTTCTCTTCCCCATTCCAAACATAAAGAACATCCTGGACATCCCATCCAGTCAAAGGGAACAGGCAACTCTAGAAATTCAAAAGATGCTAGACAAAAGAGTCATCCAAACAGTCCTCACACACCAAATAGGATCTGGAACTTACTCAAGGTTCTTTTTAGTTCCAAAGAAAACAGGGAACTGGAGACCCATACTGGATCTCAACAGATTGAACATATCAGTAAGGAAAACAAAGTCCTGAATGGTAACACTGCAGTCAATATTCCCTTTATTGTGAAAAGAAAATTGGATGTGCTCTGTAGACCTCCAGGATGTGTACTACCACATAAAAATGGACAGGCCATAGAGGAGTCATTTGCGCTTCCAGCTGGGAGCCAGTCACTACCAGTTTCTAGCTCTGCCTTTGGTTTCATTACAGCCCCCAGAGTGTTCACCAAGTGTATGGCAGGGATCACGGCTCACTTGAGATGTCTAGGATTCTGAGTGTTTCCGTATCTAGATGACTGGCTCCTAACCTCCACCACCAAGCATCTACTGATAGAAGCAAGAGACACCAATTTACAGCTCTGCTCTCATCTAGGAATCATGATAAATTACAAAAAAATCTGCCTTGTTGCCATCTCAGCAGATCGTTTTTATAGGAGCAGATCTAGATACAACAAAAATAATGGTAAAACCTCCCCCAGAAAGAGTTCAAGTCCTACGACATCAGGTCCATATCCTACTGTCCAAGAGGAAGGTTCAAGCAAGAGCAGTTCTGAAAGTCTTCAGAACCATGGCAGCAGCAATAACCCTGATTCCAGTAGCACATCTGCACATGAGAATTCTACAGTGGTTACTGTTCACTCAGTGGTCCATGCAAAAACTAGCCACGTCCCACCAAATTTTGATAATGGAATCTTGCAAGAAAGACCTTTGTTGGTGGCTTCAGTCCACTCATGTGACATTAGATTGACCCTTTGTTCTCCCCCAGCCATTAGCCACAGTGACCACGGATGTGTCCCAGATAGGGAGGAGGGGAATTATCTGGGAAGGATAATCCAAGGTACTTGGCAGGACCATGAGGTCCATTTGCACATCAATGTCCTAGAGATGAGAGCAGTGCTTCTAGCGTTGCAAGCACTTCAGGACTCTCTTCCCCTGGGAACTATTGCAATACAAACGGACAACATGTCAGTTGTTTGGTATATAAACAAACAAAGAGGAACCAGGTCCTACCCCCATTGTTGAGAGGCCCTGTGATTATGGAAATGGGCAACCTCCTCCCAGAGCTTTCTGATAGCAATGCACGTCCTGGGGAAATCCAATGTGATAGCAGACTGAGCAGAGCAATTCTGATGCCTCACGTGTGGTCCCTAAAACCGGAAGTAGCAGAAATGATTTTCCACAAATAGGGCCGGCCTTGCTGTGACCTTTTTGCCATATCCATGAATGCCAAATGCAGCAGCTATTTTGCCCTAATCCTCCCTCCAGGGGAGTCACCAAGGGATGCACTTGTACATGATTGGCCCTTGGGTTTCCTCTATGCCTTCCCTCTTTTTCCCCTAAATCCCAAGGTTCTTCAGAAAGCCAGCTTATTGGGAAGCAGTCTGATTCACGTCACCCCATACTGACCTCATCAAATCTGGTTCCCCTTCCTCTGGCCTCATCTCCAGGAGAGGCCGTGAATTCTGGACCCAGTTCCGGACCTTCTGACTCATGCATCAGGGATGCTCCATCCCTCTCTTCAAACCCTCAAATTGACAGCTTGGCTGCTTTGATTTCAAATATAGCTAGGCTCCCTAACCTTCTTCATCTGTGAAGCATATATTGATCCTGTCCCATAAGGCTTTAATGAGGAGGTTATACATGAGTAAATGGAAAAGATTTTCTTCTTGGGCATTAAGTAACCATATTGATCCCTATTCTGCACCCATAAATTCCATTCTTGAATTTTTGACAAAGCAGTTTAATGAAGGTGCAGCTGCAGCTACCATTCAAGGACAGTTGGCAGCAATATCTAATTTTCATATAAGTGATTCGGGCCCGAGTCTGATGTCTCCAAGACTATGCAAAGCTTTCTAAAGGTGACCTTTTTATTAAGGGCACCCATTAAGATGCCTTTACCACCATGGGACCTAAACTTCATTCTGTCCTGTTTGATTCTCCCACCTTATAAACCTGCATCATCCTTTGATGTAAAGTTCTTGACATGGAAAACAATTTTCTCGATCGCCATCACTTCTGCTAGAAGAGTTTCAGAGTTGCAAACTTTATCGATACAGTTCCCCTACATGCTTTTCCACAAAGACAGAGTGTCCCTTTGAACAAACCTATCCTTCCTACCAAAAGTATGCTCAGAGTCTAATTTAAATCAGTCCATAGAACTACCAGTGTTTTTTCCTAACTATGGCAACAATGCAGAATATGCGCTACATCAACTGGATGTACATAGACAATTACACTTCTACTTATACAGGACAAAGGCCTTCAGAAAATCTGACCAATTATTTGTTTCCTTTTCAGAATCTAAAAAAGGTGCTCCTGTATCTAAGGTCACACTTTCGAAATGGGTATCAGATTACATTATCTTTACATACAAAGCTCATAACAAAGATCTACCCTTTAAGTTAAAGGTCATTCTATGAGAGCCATAACAGCCTCATCTGCCTTTCAGGCTAGACTACCTATTGACACCATTTGTGCTGCTGCAACATGGGCAAGACCTCATACCTTTATCTCTCATTACAAAGTGGATTTGGCCTCCAGGAACAGGGCCTCTTTTGGCTCTACTGTTCTGGAGAATATTCTCCCGTGAGCCGCCCAAGAAAGTGGGTGCTAGGGATGCTGTCCCACCAGTTAAGAATGAAGGCGAGATAGGACAACATCACATAAAGAAGTTATGTACTCACCATAACGTTCCATGTATGTTGTCCATCTCGCCTTCATTCTTACATCCGACCCGCCTTCCCCCAGCCTTTGGCTCTTGGAGGACAGAGTGGTCAAGTCTGGGAAAATATGTTCTCTAACCTTCTTCTCTACTGTTAAGTTTGAATAATTTTCTACTATTACATATTGTTTTATCAGCAAACAAGATCTGGGGGCTTTCTAGGGCATGATGGGATAGCGATACAGCCACGAGCCAGTGGAAGGCCTCGAGTTTTTGAAAATGGCTGAGTCGGTTCCGAACCCACCAGTTAAGAAGGAAGGTGAGATGGACAACACACATGGAAAGTTATGGCGAGTACATAACTTCTTTGTTTATACTGAGGAAAAATAAATAAATAAATAAATAAAAAGTATAGCAAAAATAATTTCTCTTATGAGAACTAATAAACAACTGTCAGGTTATCCCTTATCATAGTAGTTAGACTCCCAAAATTGAACACGTTTTGTTTATGCAAATCTGTCCTGTACTTTTCTGTAAAGCTATTATGTTAATGTCACTCTATTTTGGAGACATTTACAAAAATAAGGTATTTATAGATATTTTAAAAGTTGTAAGGCTGGACAATTTAGACACCAGATATCAGTGAGACTTTTTCCAGAATATCATAAGCTTTCATTTGTTAGTATGAATTTCCATGCATACTTCCTCCAGGTCAAATAATTTATCAAAATACTAGCATATAGCATTTGTTCCTAATTTTTGCATAGAAGTAAATTATGATATGTCAGTTACTTTGTATCCTGTTTGGATTGTACCCTCTGCTTATCGGTGTGATGACTAGGTTAGTGACATGCAGTTCAGCAATGTTTTCAAATGCACATATGCACACAGGTTTTAATCTACTTATAGGAATAATTTATACTGTTATGATATTTGCAAAATAAATGCAATTAGCCTGGCAGATGAATGTGATGTCATTTGTATTCACACAGCTAGCCTGTAATGAAAGTACTGCCTCAGCCACTCAGTTATGCAGTACATTAAATTATGTAGGTGTCATATGCATACTTACATAATTATTAGCAATAAATAGTAAATATGTCTACAACTGTATTCAGTCTAACACCCACTAGTAGTGCTAAGTCTGTCTTAAGTGAACACAAATGTAACATCTTCCAACACCACCTAGCATAAGCTAGTTTCATTTTATTACTTCAAATATGAACATATAAGATATTTTTATAATTGGCAAAAAATCAGTTATAGCTTCTGTTCCTACTCATCCCATTTGATTCTTATAATATTCCTTCCGCACTGACCGGCACTTTCACATGAAGATCAGCATTGCTACTGAATGGATGTTTTCATAATTTTATATTTAGGAATCAGCTACACATTCCTCTTGCAGGCAGCACTGCACTTAGATAACAAATCTCTTTGTTGTTTCTGCAAAATGAATGAGACAGCTCTGCCATGAATGCTTACTATTACACACAGTTATGCACTTTTATTAAGAAGTCATGCACATCACTATATTTTAATCAAGTAATCCATGTGTCAGCTCTAGAGCTATATAAGTCTGACACAGTTATCAGTGTTAAACTTGTTTGTCACTATGTAAGTTTGAGTTCAATAGGCACCATTCTGGGTTATCAAACTAAATATTAATGTTCAGTACATCTTCAAAACTGGGCAGAAAATCAGTAACATTTCTCTTCCCATTCTTCCCCATTTTTTGTTATATCATGGACAATACAGCAAATGAAGTCTAGAGAAAGGATGCAAAAACTGCACATTTAGCAAAGTTAAATACATCTAACCTTGATGGAAGCAATTATGAGCACAGGACTGACTCTTACCCAGTTCAGACAAGAACACAGGTCTGACTTTTACCCAGATCAGGCATGACTTTGGGCTTGACCGTTATCCAGTTAAGACATGAATACAGGCCTTACTCTTATTCAGGTCAGACATGAATACAAGCCTGTGTTTTACCCATGTCAGACATGAGCACAGGCCTGATATTTACCCAGATCAAATAACATGTTGATAGCCACAGATATGTCATAATGTACTGGATAGCCACTTACGACATCAAACCTGTCCGGTATTCATACATGGACACTGCCCCATGCCCCCTCCATCTTCATTTTGTTCCTGCAATGAAGTTACAGGTTACCTGTTTACCAGAACCACTTTATAAAGGGAACAAAAACTGCCATCATGGAATGGACATTAGCAGGCACCCACCAAGTACATACCTTGTTACAGCACCAAGGAACACAAAGATTATGACCACTGTACTTGCATCAATGAGTTTTAACCAGAAAGGCATCCCTACAAAGATAGCTACACAGAGTCATTTTTATAGTGCAGATGTGATCAACATGACACAGAAGACAACCTTCTAAATTTGTTCTAAAACAGACTTTCGTAAAATACTTTTCAATATTATGCAAGCACTCATCACTTTGTTCATTTGTATAACCATTTTACCTGCAAACTTTGGAATGTATATGAAAAAGGACTTGGAGAACACGGGGGAATAAAAATAAATATATACAATGGTTTAATAATTTGTATCACACTATCTACTGGACACAACTCTTTGGTGTATTTAAAAAAAATGAACAGGGAAGACTAACCATCCCAGCCCAGGCACCGCCAGTTATACGATCATCTCGGTACAATACATTCCTACAAGGAGGCTCAGCAAGTTAAGAAAGCTATAATCCTACAAACAATGCTGATGTGCATTCAGCTACTCCAGTTTTCTTCACAAACATTTCTGAACACCGTAGATTCAAGCCCTGCATTACTAAGAGTTAGCCATGACCTTGGTAGTTATGTAGTGCAATATTATGTGACACACTCTACTCTCTGATTATATTTTCCATATGTTTTCCCAATGATGTGTATGTGTGTCTCAAGTTTTGTAATGGTAAACTCTGGAAACACATACCTGGAAGTTAATGGTAATCATCAATTGTGTTTGCTGTACCATTCACTGCACTGGGTTCTATTACAATTTACATTTCTTTTTCTGGCAGCCAATTGCTCTCCATGTCCACCACAGCATTTAGACGGAATGCAGAAAGCAGAATGAGACAGGTAAAGGATGCATACCTTCAGAGATGGACAACTTAATAAAACTTTTCCACATTAACTTATATGATGCTTTCATAACACTGTGTTCTGTTATAATGTAGGTGTCTTTTCTGGCATCCTGTCAATCACACAGTCCAGTGGAGCACAAAGTAATGACATAGTCAAAGATATTGGTAAAAGGCAAACTTCCAAACCAGGATGCTTAACAAAGAGTCTTCTGCAGGAACTCATCTAGAAGTGTTAGAACCATCCAGAGAGCTGTACAGTTAGCTTGTCATCTGATCGGTCAGTTATGAGATGATAGCAAACATCTATGCAGCTGAATGTAGCCTCAGGTGATGCATTTATCTCAAGCAAAATGTGGACTAGAAGTAAGAAGTCCTCTAAGGGAAAAAAAAGTGAATATTTATATATTGATGTATGGTTGCCTGCAAGATAGAGTGTTATTGGGCAGCAGACATATTGCTTATGCAGCTGCAACAGTGGTGTCGGGGGATAAAGCTCTGACTATGATCTAGGTATCCCTTGAACAGGGAAGGAGGATGGGAATGCATATTATAGGATAGAAGGGGCTGGTTGGAACACACTTGAGCTGAGGATTTCCTTGATGGTGATTGGGAAAACATTGTGTTTGTGTTGCTAGAGAGAGGGAGAAGCAGTCTTGATAGTGATAAGCTCCTTGTGGAAATGAGGGCTGGACTGGCGCTGACACCACTTGTACATCCCCCTACAGGACATTGTTAAGATAGGGTTGGAAAAATACTCCCAGTAAAATTCCTCAGCAGCAGTATGACATTGCCCCAGGTACACTGATCTCCTCACCATCCCCAAACATTGATCAGAGTTAGAACAGGGGAAGATAAATCAGATTCAGTAGGTATTTTGTATATAGAGAGGGCCTTGCAGCCACAGATGGTCAGCTGCAGGGAACCAAAAAATGGCCAGAAGGAAAAGCATTCTACCCATGTTGCAATGCTTGCCCCTAAGTGTAATGTGCATTCCTTTGGGCTCTGATGGGTCAACTACATATGCTTGACCATCCCATAATAACTTTCAAGTTTTATTTTGTATTTTCCTACATTAAGCACTGTGCTCTTACACATGTAGTTGAGGATACATGATTATGGAACTAAAATAACATAATAGTGCATCTCTAGGTGCTCACCAATGGGTAAAAAAGTAATTTCTTAATGAAAGTGTTCATAATTTTTTTGGTTTCATGCATGATAAGGAAATGCTGCCTTTTGAAATCATACAACAGTTGCCATTTCAGCAATGCATAAACCATGCAGTAAGTGTGAATGAGTTAAATAATAAAAGTTAAATAAGCTGCATTGTTCTTCCCTTTAGAGCAACATGTAATATGTGAAGGGAAACCCTGTATTCCCATCACTCTTTTCTTTTGGCACCAACAACACCTCTGAGACCCAGGGACTATTGGATTTATGAAATACTTCCAGATTTAACATTTCCTCCAAGTCATCCTGCATTGCTTTCTTCACTTGCTGAGTCATCTGTAAGAAGCTGTATTCACATGGTGCTCAAACAAACTGTGTACACCTGGCATAGCTGTAGTCATATTCCCATACTCATTTAATACTGCTGCAAGTAATTGAACATTAGTAGGTGGTAGCTGTTGTGATAGCACTACTGCGTTCACTAAAGCATTAGTTCAGGCCTCACTGAGGAGATCTACCACCAGGTCCCCCACTGATTCTGCTTATGAATCCCTGCAGATATTATGCACTAAAGCCTCTCTACCACAGTGGGACTTTATCATAGTGACATGATAGCATTTGTCTTCTTTTCTCTTGCCTGGCTGCTCTATTGCAAAAAGAAGTTCACTAACTTTTCATACTGCAGTAGAAGGATTTTACCATACTGCCTACAGTATATTCTGTTAAATGTAAATAAAAATCATGACCTTTTGTCCAACTATATTTAATTTGTCCCTCACTACCCTGTCATACCAGACATTTTGCTGCCACTAAACCTGTGTTAACGACTCCTGTGCTAACCCTGAGCTCCCTAAATGTAGCCCTGAAATTAAGAGTTACTTTATACCAGAATGTTTGTTGAAACTGCACTCATCCTCCTCTTGGTATTAATAAGTGCATTAGCCTGACCATACAACAACTCAAAATAAATAAATTAATAAATAACTGTGAACTCTTGTTGCACCTCTTTGTAATCAAACAGTAGATGAGGCAGGTGACTTGTCTCATTCCCACTTGAACTGGTCTGCAAATGCTTTTAACTTGGTTTTAAAAAATAGAGTTGAACCTCTTCATCAAACCATTTATTTGAGGATGATGAGGGGAGTTTCTAACCAATTTACCTTGTATTGCTTCCATAAGCAAATCAGGAGGTGAGATATAAAATTATCCCCTCTGTTCATTAGTATAACATAGGAATACCTATCCTGCCGAAAATCTCTAACAGAACATTTGATAACTTTTCTGCCTCTACAGAGAACCAAACCACCACCTTAAGGTACCTAGTACCATAACCCTCCACCACTCTTACCTCTTACTTGTGGCAATTGGTGCACTAAGAGACCCTAAAGAATCCTTAGCTATCTTCTTTAATGTTTTTTTCAATAACAGACAATGGCATCAAAGCATTTTTGATTTTATTTTCTACCTGCCAAAATTTTCACAGTACTCACTGGTCTTGCAATAATATTGTGCATTGTTTGCAATGCCTGGCCAATAAAAAATGATATAACATTCCAATTTTGTAGTCGTTATGCCAAAATCAACTGAAAAGGTATATGATGGGCTATGGCCAGAAGTAAGATATGCAGACCCTTGGGACTAGGAACTGTGTTATCACTTCTACCTTTAGCCCCTCTTAGGAGGCCACTCTCTTTGCACTATAATCCTGTGTCCCTATATATTGACTCACTCTTCCCTTGAGAAACAGTTGCCTCCTTGGCTATCTCCCTCAAATTCTGCAAAGTGGGTTTTGAGAGATCTGCCAGCCTTAACATTTTCTTTATAATCTTCCCAAATTCTTTTTCTAATGGAAGTGCAGTCCTTTTTTTACAACTGTGTTTTACATGTATACTTACTTCTTTCTCTGATGTAAGTCATTCCTGAAACTTCTGACAGCTTTTGCCCTGATTCTGGCTTTTTGCTATTGCTTAGCTGGCTTACTGAAGTGGCCATCTTTCCAGCCAATATTGGAAATTTGGATGCTGGCTAGGGCTCACCACTGCTACTTTTTTCATATGATTTCTTCCATGCTAGGCTGCATGTAACCACATGTACACATGGCACTATATTGTCAACATCATTACCAATTAGAGCATCTGCTGTGGAATCATCAAACACTAATATCTGTTTGTCTGCCCGTCCCCTTCCTAATCCAAATGAACCTTGTTCAATGGCACCTGAAAAGGAGTGGACTGCTCAGACGGATACTTTTTCTTTTTAACAACTGAAAGCTCAACAGTATTTGAATCTGTTGCAGTATCACCCTTAGCAATATTTTTTCTCTCCTCTGGTAGGATAAGGTACAGGATCTGGTGATAATTTGGAGCAGCTGTAGTGACAACCTGCCACTACTGTGCTGATACTTTTGTTATTTCTCTCATGTGTTTTGTTTCCCTAACCCTGTGGACATTTGAAGTTGCATACCCCACCTAGTGACACTAGCAAGATTTTATTTATGTACTTTTCATGCACATGAGACTGCAGTTTCCATTTTTGCCTGTGCAACCTACAGTGAAGGTTTAAACCACCCTCAGGTTCTGTTATACCTGTATGTGATACTGGGATCCATCTTTTATGCAATTGTGACCTATTGCTATTTAGAGGATATCCTCTTACAATATTTCCTCAGTAGTGTTACCCTCCTGATCAGCTAACCAGAGTCTTGTGTACTTAGGGAAAATACTGAGTGCTTGCTTTTATAATTAGGTTTCCTAACAGTTCAAATGTAGTGCCTTGCTATTCACTCACCCATCTATGAAAACAAATGCTTATTTCCACCATATAATCACTCACATGGTCATCTGCCATTCTGTTTACTCTGATCTATTCATAAAAGCTTCAGGATTCAGTTTAAACCCATTAGTGTTCAACTTATAGTTCAGACCACCTAAATCTAACATTTTGATCACAGCATGCATTACGTTATCCATAAGTGTTAAAAACTTCACACATTGGCCTTGACCAAGTAAATGTTGATTATACACCCTTTCAAAAGCGCAAATAAAACCATCAAATCCAGCTTCCTCTTTATACTGAGGAAACTACTGTCCTTAGCATCTAGGGTTTAGCTTTCACCTCTATTACTCAGCTGCCCTTGCCAAGGGGTCAGTGTCTCCCTCTCATGCTGGCTTTGTTGTATCTTCTTCCAGCTTCTGCCTTTCTCTGTCCAAGATCTTTCTCTCGGATGTCCCTTTCTTTGCTTCTTGGGCTGGTTCATTCTTGCAGCTTTGTCATCTTCCAGGTGTTTAATTTCAAGTTTTATTATTTCAGTCCAATTTACATTTTAAGATTATTCATAGTTGGACTGAATACATTTTCAGTTTGTTATGCACCTACAGCCACTGTCAGGCTGTCTCTATTTAAAGTAGATTGTGTTTCAGCTATATACTAGTCTGTTATTATGTCCTCCTTGGAATGCTGGCATACAAAATTACCTTGGTTTTGCACTTTTTAATCAGTTGTGGCATTGACATTCCATAATCTTCAGAGCTCATCTTTGCCCGTTTCCTAACTACTTGGACTAGGAAGTAAAATAACTGCTATGCAAAATAATGTACTGTATTTATACTTTCTAGCTGCAATGGTTTGTTTTATAGGCTGTTCATGATCCAGTCATTGCCAACTAATTAATAGGACAGTGTTATTAATGACTACCATAACATCTTACAAGCACTTATCCATTGCAAAGCAACAACAACCCCATGATCATTCTAAGACAATTACTCATAAACACATCAAATCACAAAATGATAGTTTTGCTGTATGATAAAATTAAACACGTTAAACTACAGCAACTGTTATCACTTATTTAACATAATTCACTGTGGAGATGTGCAACCAAATCCAGGACCAAACAATCAATAATACCACCCTCAAATCAAACAATATCCCCAGCTTCATTCCCAGAAAATAAAACAGTATAATATTAATGTTAGAAGCATATGCGGCAAAGTAATGGATATCAACAGCTGGACAGTTTTGTAAACCTGATATACTATGTATTACTGAAATCTTGCTAAAACCTCCTAATACGAATAAATACTCCTGCATGGCTTCAGTGCAATTAGAACTGACAGACTTTCTAAAAGAACCACAGAACCGCAGAACCACAATACTATATTCAAGCCATCTAAATCTAGTGGGTCACCTGTTCCTTTTTAAACAATAAGTAAAGCAGAGCTTACTGGTAGCCCAACTAAAACAAAACCAGTGCAACAAATACATAAAATATTTCTGTACATATCCCCAAAAACAATACACAAAATATAAGCACACTCAAAAAAATGTTTGTCATGCAACATGAGAACACAAAGAAATCATTGAACATTCATAATATTGAACTTCTGTAATGCCATCAGAAGCGACCGAATAGTCTTATAATTGCAGAATGCGGGCATTACTTCATGGGTTGTTGCAACACAGTTCTATATCTCTTCCCTAGACAGCACTATCATTCACGCCAACTCCCATGCCAAACTTCTAGGCATCACAATAGACAACCAACTAAAATTCGACCTTCACATTCAACATTGCTTTAAAAAAAAAAAAAAAAAAAAACTTGGCCTACTGTATAGAAACAAAAAATTTCTGTCCACTACCTCAGGGACTGATGTTGCCCAGCCTTCCTACTCCCTTGCCTACTATACTCATTCCCTATAGTTAACCACTTCCAAGCCAACCTCATTGTCAAATTGGAACAAACCTGCAACCAAATTGATAGATTTGCCTGTAACCTCCCCTATAAAACTCACCACTGCCTTGCTCTCAAACAACTACACTAGCTTGAATTCCCTCAACTCCTACAACTATCTCAGCTACAAATGGCCCATTCACTTATTAACAACCCCTCAGACTGCCCCTCTCTATTATCTCTTATATCCCTGTACATTCCTGCACGTCCTCTCCATAGCTCAGAACGATTCCTGATCAATACCTATAAACCGAATAAAACATTAGGCAGATTGCTGTAGAAATACTCAGTATTCCATAATTGGAACAAACTCCCCAGCAATATATGCACTATCAAATCTACCTGGCTCTTCAAAAATGAATTAAAAAAACACCTAGCTAATTCACCTTCTTGTTCTTGCTACCACCCTACCTAACTCATTCTCCATTAATATGTCCTTATCTTGGATTCCTTTTCTTTAGAAAACTTAACGGATGCTGTATTACCTCTCTCACCTCGCTAAACATCTGTGTACTTCATTCTCACCATCATTTCTCTCCTCCTTTGTAATTATCTCCTTGCTTTCTTCCATTAGCCCTTGTCATTTACTTATGATCTATTCTTTTTGTTTCTCTATCTTTATCTCCATCCTCACTACTAATATTCTTTTCTTACCCTATCTATTTCAACTTTATAACTTTTAATCATGCATAATTCCTCCAGTTTTTGCTTTTTGCATAGTCAATATGTCAACCTCTACTATGTGAACCCTGTGCACATAAGCTTTGTACCCTATGCATTATTTCTTTTATTATATATTTCATTATATACTTGTTTCTTGTATATGCTGCATATTTACCTGTTATTATAATGTGTCAATATTTTATGTATTTGTTATTATACTGTATTTTTTATGTCTTGTATATTGCATATATGTCTACTATTATATCTTGTCAATATTTTATGTATTTGTTATTATACTGTATACTGTTTGTGTTGCTCTTCTCCTCAGGTCTCTACTGAAAATGAGTCCCTGACCCAACTGGACTAACCCGGTCAACAAAAAGACAAATAAATAATAGAGTGGTCACTTGTGGTTCGGGTTTTTCCTGTCTTTGATTATTCAAAGTATAGTCATTGGAATATCTCTTAATAGTAAAAGATTTCACCATTCATTGATTAGACAATGGCACAAACAGCACTACCCATACAAATTGCACTCTTATTAACCTACATGGATTCAAACAAATGATCAAACAAGCCACCAGGACAGACAAAGCCTTAAGTAAGCAGAACATATTAGACTGGATTATTTCTAATAATCCCAAATAACAGTACAAAATTTCTAACAATTTTGCTATATACTTTACGTGACCATCAACCAACATATGCCATCGGGGAACCCCACCCAGTGCATAAGTACATCCTTCAGATGGTATTGGTCAAAATATACTTACAAGAATCTCACAATCTCCAAATGTCATGGGCATGCATCAAAGCACCTCTCTATGTGATGGAGTGTCATGCTCTAACAACATCTCCCTAGCCATCCACAACATAGGATATCCCTTACAAAGAAAACATGCAGATCTTGATCAGTACCATGACTAAACTCAGAAATCAAGGAACTTGTAATTTGAAGAGAGAAAGTTTGGAAACTGTGGAAAAAGAACCCACTCTCATTAACAAATCATGTTACCAAAGACAAAAAATATGATTCAAAAAGGTATTAATGTGCATATACAGTAGACTCACAAAAATAACCTTAATCAACTCTTGTATGGGATACAGAACTTACTTACCCCAGGAAGGCAAACTCAACTAAATCCTGACTCTTAAGAAACTAATTATAACATAACTTGTGAAATTAACCTACAATTCATAAACACTGCTGTTAAAAAAAAATCAGCAGCTAAGGAACATGTATCCATTAAGAAACATTTAACTTTCAACCTATCTCTGTAAAGCAAATAAAAAAAAAATTACACAAATTAAAAGTAACTTCCTCACTCCAGATAATTCACTATGTGAATAGCTTCATATAACTGCGCAATGAATTGTACATCCTATTGTGATTCTAATAAATCAATCTGTTACAGAACAGTATGTCCCTCACATGTGGAAGTAGTACATCACTCCACTGCATAAAGGTGTCTCTGCTAAAAATTGTCAAATTATCGACCTACAGCTATTTTATCTCTAATGTCACCAATTTCAGAAAATTTTATTTATAAACAAGTCATATCACATCTTACCAAAAAATACTTTAATACCCCCATGCACAACACAGTCTCCTCTCTAATTATAGGACTGAAATTGCAGTATTTAATTTCCTAAATTAAGTAAACATGAGAAAAAAATAAAGGACTACATGTACCATCACTCTTCTTAGATCTATCTAAAGCATTTCACACAGTCTCTCATATACTATTACTTAATAGGTTGGCCAAATGATTTATAGGTTCTGATTCTCTAAATTGGTTCAATAGCTTCCCATCCAGTTGATCACAGTGTTTTCTCTGGAAGGGTATCTAATCAACCCTCTTTATCTACCAGTGTAAGTGTGCCATCTACAGTGCTTAAACTCTTCATATCTCCTGCAGAATGACAGTGTTGAACACTTTCTCTCATGCCCCATCAATCCGTGTGTATTTTGATGTTAGTAAAAAGGCCAAAATAAATAAACCAATATAGACTGAAGGGTCCAACTCTCAACTTTTCGGATTTTTGCATAATCACACAATTTTTACTTTATGCTTTTGGTCTGTTTGTCATACAATTAGTGGTTTTCGGCAAATCACTGATGACTGAAATCACTAAATAATGAGAGACATTTGAGTTTCAGACTTCATAGCCTTCAAAAACACATGCTGATGTATAACTTTTTAGTTTAACAACTTTCTAAGTTTATAAAAGCAGTATATTTAAAATCTGTCCCAATTTTAGGACCTTAGTTCTCCTTTTATTTTTGGCTTTGTGCCAATTTTGTGAACTGTCGGTTTGAAAGGTATGTAAAGCATTTGCTACAAACATTTCCATCACATACAACATTCATTATTCCAAAATGCTACACTTTAAATATTTAATTGGCAATGATTTTTTCAGAGCAGTCACTGATTAATGGGAAGACACCATACAGTTGTAGGTTCACTGATAAAAAGGCATAAACCTTTAACTAGTAAATAAATCATCTGCCAGAAGCTCTGTATGTTGGATAATAAAATTCTTTACTTAAAATAAATATTTTAAATACATTTACACAAAAAAACTGCAACTAAAACAAACTCGTAAAACATGTTCAGAAAACAAATATCTAGAAGAAGCTTTCTTATTCTGGCTAAAAGATGTACTGCACCCTTACTTTCTCTGGCTTTTTAGAACAAAATAAAAAACATTCGGAATATTTCTAGGCAATTTCATTTATTTGTTTTATATATATATATATATATATATATATATATATATATATATATATATATATATGCCATTTGTTAAGTGGTGGAGAGCACAGGCCAGATGGGCCATTTTCAGGCTCAGCATGGGAAAGACATTCTGCAGAATAGTAAATAAGAACATAGCTTGGGCCCAGGCTCCAAGAGTATCTTCCAGCAGTCAGGCCTGTAATTCCTATAGAATTTTGAATTTACAGTCAGTTTCTTTATTTATAAGCTCCCAATCAGAATTATGAGTGGGTTTAATCTGAATTTTAAAAGATGCCTTACTGTTCCTACAGTTACAACAATCTTCTAGAGGAAGGGAGAGAAAGTATCAGCAAGTTATTGTCCAAATAATGCATCATCATCATGTGACATATTCAACATCTTCAAGGAGTAGACCTTGCAACAGTCCACACTTTTCTGAAGCAACAAACGTTACAGCTGTACATTTTCTCAGTGGCATATGCAATTAAATACCACCCTAAATTTTTTCTTTAACATATTGCATTTTATTGAAAAGGTAAATACAGTGAGGCTCCTTTTATCAGTTAATTATTTCAATGCATTTTTTTAATTGGTACAATTTTAATACAGCTAGTTCAACTTTCATGTATTTCCTTTTGCAATGGAATGCGACATTTTCCCAGTTTATTACAGTCCGCCTCACAACTGCAGTCATGTTATCCGTTTTGTCTGATTAGAAGATGAAATGTCTTACATACACAGTTCTCTGACATTTATCCTCAAACTGTCTACTAACTAGAAAGCATAGCTCATGATACATGTTAGAACTCAGCTGACTGCTGTACAGAGTATATTTTGCATGCTCTAACTGGATTGTAGTAGATATACCATAGTAACTTAAATCACATTCTTATCTGGATTATATGATATAACACGGCAGCCCATTTTATGATTTCATTAGCTTGTACTATCTATAGCTCAGTAATCCATACAGCATTCTCAGTGCTTGGTATTAAATAAACCACAACACTTGCCAGGTCCAATGTGACAGCAGGGTGAAGCCTTGACTGCAGCTTCAGTGATCCAGATTTGACTTGTTATCTCAGGTGGTGGAGGCTCCATTTGTGCTGCCCATCAAAAGAGGAAGCAGATTGTATTGCTCTGTGTGCAGGACTGGCAGATGGCAGATGCATGCTGTATGTCAGTAAAAGCAGCATAAAAAAACAAACCTATGTCATTAATCTGCCAGATAGGTATCTGCTGAAGCTGGATATTGTGAACACACACACACACACACACACACACACACACACACACACACACACACACACACACACACACACACACACACACACACAGTCTCTTTCAAGCCACCATGGAGAGGGGGGTTGCAAACTAGTTAAAGAATCCTCCTGCAGGATGACAGTGGTGAACATTTTCTCTCATGCCCCATCAATCCCTGTGAATTTTGATTTCAGTAAAGGGGGCAAAATGAATAAGACAATATGGACAGAAGGAGCTCAGTTTTCTTAGGATGGATGTGAAAAGGATAAAGTAAGTACCTCAGTCAATAAATAGATTATGATAATATCACAGTTACACATATTGTAGTTCCATTGGCTTGTATTAGGTATAACTCAGTAAAATACTATGAATTTTCTGTCTATCCTCCAAAGGTCCAGATTAGTGACCATCTGTGTCCTTCCTTTGCTCTGAAAAAAGATACCAGAAAGGGCTCCCTGTTGTTCCCATGGTTTTTCTTTCAGAAAGCAAACCCTTAAACCACTTCCTTAATAGTTTCTCTGAGCTTATTGGGTGCCAGTGGTATGACACAGCTTCCCAGGCACTTTCTTTTTTTCTTTTCTTTCCTTTTCTGATGATCATGCCCTATTTTTCCAAGACCTCACCCATGATGTGGCAAATAGGTTTTGTGAGATTGTTGGCTTGTCTTTAAATATGGATAAGAAAGTTTGTTTCCTGGCTGTCAGACAGCGAAGGTTTCAATGATTCATTGAAGTCAAATTCCCTTTGCGTGCATCATTAGCTAACCTAAATACCTGGGCATATGTTTAAAATTTTTCCCTTTGAAACCGCCTGAGCAAAATTTGAGGGTAGTTATGAGCTAAGACTTTTTATGGGTACATATATGGCAGAGACTGGGTTTAAAGAATAGCAGCACTGAAACAATTTATTAGTCCAGTGTTATACTGTGTCTATAGACATGTTCAAGTTGTTTATGGGAAATTATGTCTGGGGAAAGTTAAATATCTAGGCTATGAGTTCAATTTGTATGGGGATCTAAAAGGAGGAAAATGTCATCATCGTTCAGTGTTTCTTTATTAGTGAGACAGGATATGGTTTGCAAGAGTGGCACAAATATACATCGGCTTTTATACTTTTCAAGCATTTTTCTGCTAACCATAAGCAGTTACCTATTTAGGCACATTCAGAGAGTAGGATTTTGAATAATTTCTCACTTTGTGCTATTAGCTGGCATGGTAACTTTTCCCACTACAGCTGAAAAATTGGTATAGCCAACAGAGCACATTTTTGTTCCTTAAAAATATTTTACAAGATGGCTGTGAGTCCAAAGATAAGGAGTTTTGTTATCACCGCTTGGAATTGTCTGGCTTTTAAGTTAGATGGGAAACCTTGGGAAGTCAAAGTGTGAGAGGTATAGGATATCCTGTTACTACTATATGTGAGGCAGGTTATGGTTCTTATCTGGGACAATGACCTCCTTTTAGTGTGTGAGTGACAGATTCAGTGGGCAGATAGTACATCATTAAATGTACCATTGGATGTGATATACGATAAGTAGATAAGAGTTTAAGGATATGTGCCTACCTTCCTACCCTAGGTGAATAGAAGACAGACAGTCCAGAGTAATAAGTATTTGTGCAGAAGTATGATGCAGAATATCTTACATTTATGATGTTGTCATTACAGAGAATATAGATAAAACCAAACTAGAGACTGTGGCTTTGTTTTGGGCACCGGTTAAAATAATGATAAATTCTAAGCAATAGGCCTCTTGAGACAAATTTCTACTTTGTACCGATGATATTACACTTATAGAAAAGTCTCTATTGTTTATTCATAAAAAATATTACACTCCTAAAAAGGAATATGTTATGGCAGATAAGGGTACATGGGAAGAGATTAAACAGAAGATAATACAAAAACTGAAAAACTGGAAGCTCTTGTCTATGAGTGTAGATAGCAAGATGTAAGCAATACAAAAGTTCTTTTAGTTTTATACACAGGACAGGTATTTTTTTATCAACCATAGAAGATGTGGACAGTAATTAATAAAGATTTAAAGGATTTTGTCTTGTGAGGGGAAGATGTGGACAGTAATTAATAAAGATTTAAAGGATTTTGTCTTGTGAGGGGAAGAAGGCAAGGGTCAGGTGGATAAGTTGATCTTTCCAACAAAACAAGGTGGTTTAGGATTACCTGCTTTAAATGGATATTTTAGAATGGGAGAAAAGGACCTGTACTGATTGGGTAGACAGAGGGATTACACTAGTAAAGATGTGCAGCAGGTAAGGATGATAAAGGATAATGAGGGAAACATAGTCACAAGCGAGGAGAGTGTGTTGAGCAGATGGAAAGAGTACTTTGAGGGGTTGATGAATGAAGAGAATGAGAGGGAGAGAAGATTGGATGATGTGCGAACAGTGAATCATGAAGTGCAGTGGATTAGCAAGGAGGAAGTAAGGATAGCTATGAAGAGGATGAAGAACAGAAAGGCTATTGGTCCAGATGACATACCTATGGAAGCATGGAGGTGTTCAGGTGAAATGGCAGTGGAGTTTTTAACTAGATTGTTTAATGAAATCTTGGAAAGTGAGAGGATGCCTGTGGAATGGAGAAAAAGTGTTTTGGTACCGATTTTTAAGAATAAGGGTGATGTGCAGTGCTGTAGTAACTACAGAGGGATTAAACTGATCAGTCACAGCATGAAGTTATGGGAAAGAGTAGTGGAAGCTAGGTTAAGAAGGGAGGTGATGATTAGTGATCAGCAGTATGGTTTCATGCCAGGAAAGAGCACTACAGATGTGATATTTGCTCTGAGAGTGCTGATGGAGAAGTACAGAGAAAGTCAGAAGGAGTTGCATTGTGTCTTTGTGGACTTAGAGAAAGCATATGACAGGGTGCCTAGAGAGGGGTTGTGGTATTGTATGAGGAAGTCAGGAGTGTCAGAGAAGTATGTAAGAGTGGTACAGGATATGTACGAGGGTAGTGTGACAGCAGTGAGGTCTGTGGTGGGAGTGATGGATGCGTTTAAGGTGGAGGTGGGGTTACATCAAGGATCAGCTCTGAGCCCTTTCTTATTTGCAATGGTGATGGACAGGTTGACAGACGAGATCAGACAGGAGTCCCTGTGGACTATGATGTTTGCAGATGACATTGTGATCTGTAGTGAGAGTAGGGAACAGGTGGAGGAGACCCTGGAGAGATGGAGATATGCTCTAGAGAGAAGAGGAATGAAGGTCAGCAGGACTAAGACAGAATATATGTGTGTGAATGAGAAGGAGGACAGAGGAATGGTGAGGATGCAGGGAGTAGAGGTGGTGAAGGTGAATGAGTTTAAGTACTTGGGATCAACAGTTCAGAGTAATGGTGAGTGTGGAAGAGAGGTGAAAAAGAGAGTACAGGCAGGATGGAGTGGGTGGAGAAGAGTGTTAGGAGTGATCTGTGACAGACGAATACCAGTAAGAGTGAAAGGGAAGGTCTACAAGTGGGTAGTGAGACCAGCTATGTTATACGGGTTGGAGACAGTGGCGTTGACAAAAAGGCAGGAGTCAGAGCTTGACATGGCAGAGTTGAAGATGTTAAGATTTGCACTGGGTGTGACGAGGATGGACAGGATTAGGAATAAGTATATTAGTGGGTCAGCCCAGGTTGGAAGGTTTGGAGACAAAGCCAGAGAGGCAAGATTACGTTGGTTTGGACATGTGCTGAGGAGGGATGCAGAGTATATTGGGAAAAAGATGCTAAGGCTGAAGCTGCCAGGTAACAGGAAAAGAGGAAGGCCTAAGATAAGGTTTATGGATGTGGTGAGAGAGGACATGCAGTCGGTTGGTGTGATAGAGCATGATGCAGAGGACAGGAAGAAATGGAAACAGTTGATCTGCTGTGGCGACCCCTAACGGGAGCAGCCAAAAGAAGAAGAAGAAGATAGTTAAGGCTCTTATAAATAACACAAGCAGAAATCTACTATTCAGAGTGGAAAGAGATAATGATGATGCAGGGTAGAAATTCAAGAAATAAGGAGAGTTGGATTTTGGATGCAAATTCTTAAGGAGGATAACAGTTACACAGAATATTATATCCATAAAGTAGCAGAAAGAGAACTGCCATCACAGGAAAGGAGAAAGGAGATTCTGCCAATAGGGATGACTGCAATTAGGGGTACACAGAATAGGCAAGAGGGTGTTGGAATTTACTGGAGGAAACTAGCAAAGGAACCAAGGTACTGGGAACAAATAATTAGAGAAGGAAATGTAATAGAATGGGAAGAGCAGGCTAGAAACTGCCTTCTCTATCTGCAGTTGATATCAGAGTACAGGCAAAGAGAAATGGATAGGGGAATCCTATGTGAAAGACCTTTTTTTGACAATGGGAAAGAGGTTAAAATTTGGGTTTTTTTATTGTACAATTGTT